>NC_090187.1:27885814-28135814 GCF_024679245.1 Pseudorasbora parva
AAGTTACTTCCGGTCTGGAAATGGCATTCCTTCTCTGATGTCAGTTTGACGACTTGCGTATTAAAATGCGCAACCACTCCCCTCCAACAGTTCATCTGCTCTAAAAGATCGATCGAGAGGAAGAGTGCTGAAGTAAAACCCTGCCCTCAGTTCAATATTCCGTTTCACTTGGAAATAAGTCACAGCAATGAAGAAAACTCACTCGCTACTTCCGGTTCACTGGGACTTTAAAAAACGCATCTCGAGACCATGTGCTTTTTCCCATTCCACTGCCCATGTCTCGTGTTTTTCAAAGGAAACCCCTTATACACTTATAGTGTTTAAAGCAGCACTAGGTAACTTTTCAACCTTCATAATATATTTAAGACTCTTGTGATGATACATCGACTTACAATAGGTTGAATGACACGTCTGCCATAGCCTGACGGGGTCTGTATCGTTTTTAATCGTACTTTTAAACTTCGGGTTTCGGGTAGTAACCCGAGAACAAAAAGAACTACAAAATTTGACTGCTTTACGGCATATACGTCACTTCCACCAACACCCACACTTCCTTAAATTCGGACGTACGAGCCCAACTTTGTTCGTCGGATAATATAGTCATGTCCGAAGCAGCACAGACAAATAAGAAGGAAAAGGTTTTGTTGGAGGAAAGCAATAAGAGGAAACGAAAAAGTGATGGGATTAAAGGCAGGACGAGGATCAACATGGGACCAGCGTTTGCTCGTTGGCGTGAGCTGAAGGAGGCGTGTCCGACCGATGCTGTCATGCTTGTTATGGTGATTACCTACCACTCAAACATTGAATTGAAGTATCATCTAGATGACGCTGGCTTGTAAACGTGAGCATCGCGATTATTTGGCGTTTGAAAAAAATACAACCCATGAAATTATATTCATATGACATGCTGAAACATATGCCACTGACTGTACCTGGAATGAAGACATTTCACACGCGCCGCCAGAAGAACACCTGCATGTGAACTACTCAGTGTTCAGGGGAACTGTTAGTGCTAAACCAACCTGCGGGGACGCTTTTATGAAGTTATTTGGCCCGCCCCGCATCACTGTATATATTTTTACAACCCGCCCCGCACCCGCGACCATTAAATAGACATACGAGGTCCGCGGGTTATGAGACGACCCGCGCATTACTAGTTCAGGGCTATCAGGCTTGTCATGTCAACAAATGCACGCGTGATGGCATCCCCTGTTGTAGGATGACAGAGCTTACGACAGTAGTTGAGGACATTATTTTTTCCCAACTGTAGGGGGACCCCAAGAGCAAAAGTTGCCAAGTGCTGCTTTAAAATGTTTTTCAATTCCAAATAATATTATTAGTAATTTCATTATTGTTGTTGAGAAAGATAGAAACCAAAAAGCCATGGAAATTGATTTTAGCATGTGTCATGATCTTAGTTAAACTCTGGATATGCAAGTTATATGCAAGAACTATGGTAACTTTTCATTTACAAACAAGTTGTTTAGCCTAATAGCCTATTAATTCGTATAGTCTAAACTTTGACTGCAAAATATTATTTCAATAATTAGAGTGTTGCAATTTAATGCAATATTAGTATTATTAAACACATCTGATGTATATTTAAAAATATAAATTATTATTTGTTTCTGTCCTATATTTATTAATTAATTAAAAGAGCATATTATGCCTAGCCTGACAAGCCAGACCCACATCAAGATGTTTGGTCTGGAAACTCACCATTGACAGGGCTCAATCCGAGGGGCGGGATAAACGGTTGTCTTTCAAACTCCCTCTGCACACGATAGGACAGCGCTACCACCAACCAGAGCAACGAAGGTGAAATAGAGCTTGTTGATAGATTAAACATTTGCCGTATTCGGTCAGCAAAACTCCGAACACATCTTCCCTTTTTAAGAATGACTTCAGTGCCGTTCTTTGTTCTTTTCTCAGAGAAAAGCTTAACTCCAAGTCTTCCAGAGTCGCGGTCAAAGCTGATTCGAAAGACCGCCGCCGTTAACCAGTTTCTGTGTTTACTAGAAGCACGCAAACACAACTCGGCCGTCGTCATTATGGCCCCGCCCACCGACTCTATATACGATGTGATTGGTCCGGCAAGATTTAGGGGAATACAGATCAGAAGGGTATTGAGAGTTGCTAGACGACAGTTGGGGGCAGATTAAATTTGCTGCCGCTTGGGTGCGTCTAGATTTCTAGGCTATATTATGCCCTTTTTCACAAGATAATTTGTAATATAAATCTCTGGTGTCCCCAGGCTGTGTCTGTGAAGTTTCACCTCAAAATACCCCCTTATAATGTATTATAGCTTGTCAAATTTGCCCTGTTTGGATATGAATAAAACATTTGCTATTTTGTGTGTCCCTTTAAATGCAAATGAGCTGCTGCTCCCCGCCCCCTTTCCAAAAGAGGGTGGGTCCTTTGCGCTGGCTTTTGGATACTCCATCAAAAACAAAAGCAGGCGAATCTCACTCAACCAACATGTCGGAAATAACCAGTTGTGTAGTGCGGCCTTACATATTTGAATCAAAGTCAGACACAGCTGGAGAGACTCAGGAAGAGGTTGCCACTTTAAGTCGTTGATTCAACTCATCGACTAGCATGTATCGTCCTGTTAATCGATAAATTGTTGTATAGGTGCTCGTGTGGGCATGTAAAAAAGTCTGTCACCTGACTACACAATGCATAATGAGTGTGCGTTTGTGGATTACACAGACAGTGAGCGTTTTCGGTATATGACATACTGTTGCTCTGCAAATACACACAGAGACTATGGTATCTTTAGCCATATTAGCCGTACATTATAGAAAGCTCATTCAGAAAGGAATTTTCGTTGAGGCAGACATTGTGATACAGTGAGTCAACAAAATTGGAGGTGTCTTTGCTCATACTCAGGGCTGTGTCTATGCTAAAAGGGCAGATCATCAACAGTCATGGGTGGGGTTTTCCTATAAAGGGAAATGTGCGTTATGAGAAATTATTGATGGGGATTATAAAAAAAAGTATTTAGTGGATTTTTACCATTATAGGCTGGTTGTTTACACACACTTTGAACACACATCTGTGTTCAAACAGCTTATAAAAGTGAATTTTGCATACTAGGGGGCCAGATGGGCTGAATTTTACCCTCAGTCCAGCCCTGATGATTTTTCTTTTCTAGGGACAGAAAGAAGACCATCTCATGATAAAAGTAAACTCCTTAAAGGGATATAGTTCACCCACAAATGAAAATTAAAAGTCCTGGCTAATCCAAGCTTTATAATAGCAGTATGTGTTGCTCGGTTTTTGAAGTCCATAAAAAAATCATCCGTCCATCAATTAACGTGCTCCACGTGGCTCTGGAGGGTTAATAAAGGCCTTCTAAAGAAAAATATCCATATTTAAAACTTTATAAAGTAAAGTTCCAGCCCGATTGCCTTCGGTGGAAAAGTGTTGAAAGTGCCTTCTCGCGGTTAAAGATGCTTGCCCTGGTCCCTGGGCAGCGTAAGCCTTTTGAACTGCAGACGCACTTTCAACACTTTTTCTATAAGTTGTATATAGAAGGCGATTTTACTTTATTTATAAAGTTTTAAATATGGATATTTTTCTTACACAAATGCATCGATTCGCTTCAGAAGGCATTTATTAACCCCCCAGAGCCACGTGGAGCACGTTATTTGATGTACAGATGCCGTTTTTATCGACTTCAAAAACAAAGCAACAATTACTGCTATTATAAGGATTGGATTAGCCAAAACTATTTTAATATAAATCCGATTTTTTTTTCTGTCTGAAAGAAGAATGTCATATACACCTAGAATGACTTGAGGGTGAGTAAATCATGGGATTATTTTCATTTTTGGGTGAACAATTGAATTGTATACATTTTATATAGAGATACAGTGCATTGTATATCTGTGTTAAAGATTTAAAAATATATATTCTCTGCGGTAGAAAATGTTGTGACACCAAGATAGGCTGAAAAGGGGCCCTAGGCTTTGCTTCAGCCCCGGCGCCCTATGTGTTCATTGCGGGCCTGCCTGGTGCTGAATGTACCTTTTCCTAAGAGTTATGCCAACAACACACAGGGGTCAAATAAAAGCACTTTTAAAAGCGCTGACCTGTTTCCTCAGCCTGTTTGCTCATAAAGGGAAGGTGTTAAGCACCGTTTTTATGGAAAGAGATGGGCCGCTTTAGTTGGAAAGTGGCTTTCGGGAAGACACTCTCCACAGGGAAGCGGCAATAGATTAGAGTGGTATGCTGTCACCTTGTGTTCAGCACATACAGCCCGTTTTTTGCTTTTTTTGGCCTGTTTTTCTGAGCTAACCTGGGGTTTTTTAGTACATCAGGCCCGGACACTACAGGGAAAGTGGCAAAGCTAATTAGCACAACAGTGGTATGGCTGGACAAACCAGTGCCGTGCCTGTCAGAAGGTGTAGTGTCAGTCTGGGACCACTGGATGGCGGTGGTGCTACATCAATGAGACGGTTCTAACCGACCCGCTGATGTAATAAAGGTATCTGAATGATTAGTTTTCAACAGCTTGGTTCCTCTCTCTTTGTTAAACCCATGCAATTTATGTATCCAGCCAGCAGTGGAAAGGAGTAATGTACTTTGATCTCTCTCTTCTCCGTTCAGTGAGAAGGTTGACGCTGTGTTTATTATGCCGAAGCTCTGTAGTGTGTGTCGCGTTGGCCTTGGCTGGGTTTTAATCAGCGAGCTGAGCTCAGGGACAGCAGCCAGTACCCTGCAGGGGTGGCATCGCTAAAATTGAAGGTGGACAGATGAGTTAAATACAAGCTACACAGCTCAGCTGGATCACATACGACAAGAGCTCAGCTCTTCACACAAGGACGAAGAGCCCAGCTAATAGCAGATGCATTTGGTGGCATCTGGCACCAGGCAGTGCTTTTGTTCTCAGGATATATAGCCTATACACTACCATTCAAAAGTTGTCTTATATGCTCACCAACGTATCATTTATTTTATAAAAATAAACATAGGCTATGTAAAAATGCAATTTATTCCTGTGATGGTGAAACAGAATGTTCAGCACCATTACTCTAGTCTTCAGTGTCACATGATGCTTCAGATATCATTATAATTTCCTGATTTGCTGCTCAATTATTAATTATATTTCTTATTATTAAGAATGTTAAAAAGATTTTTGGCAGCTTAATATTATGTGGAAACTGTGATTTTTTACATTATAAATGTATGCATTACATGTCTTTACTGTCACTTTAATCTTTGTCAATTTAAGTATATTAACTTGGCCAGGAAAAGGTTGAGAAATTTCTACCTAGTTGAAGTTTCCATTTCAATACATTTTTCTCAAAAAAACAACAACAATTGAATTGTGTGTGCTGTACTTCTGTACTGTATATCTAAGAAAATGAATGTCAGTATATCTATGTAAGTAAGAAACACAATAGATATTGTGTAGATACCATATCTATATAACAGAAGTAACATGGCTTCTGAACACAGAGAAATCAATACTTGGTACACAATACAAAGTGATGGTAACATTTGCTGAATAAAAAATAATTTCTTTATGTAGGTACCCATCAACTCTTCCACAACAATATGGGCCCTAAGAAACAATTTTTGAAGGATCATGTGACACTAATACCTTGAGTAAATTCTGCTGAAAATCCAACTTAATAATAATAATAACTTTAATTTGTATAGTGCCTTTCACAAAACCCAAGGAAGCTAAACAAACAGCAAGGGAATGCAAAGGGGTAGGGAGAGAAACCAGAGCAGCTATGGTCCATAGGCCTCAGTGAAGAGGTGTGTTTTAAGCTGGTTTTTAAAGGTTGCTAGAGATGATGCAGAGCTTAACAAAAAAAAAAAAAAGGGGGGGGGGGGGGGGGCTTTTTACACTGTTAAAGACTTGGATTCCCATCCTAAACATAGACAAAGTTTCAAAAACTAACATTGGACGTTTGATGGAGTATTTCTGTGTCAAAAATACTCCTTCCGGTTTCTCACAAGTTTCTGAGAGTTTTTTTCGAGTATGGCTCGGGTTGACGTTAGTAAGAGCGGAAGGTCCTTGTATGGGACGTACGGGCTCTTCTCCCGGTAGGGTGCGCGCGCGCGTGACTAGAGCGAGAGAGGAAATGCACGCCCATAAACACTCTTTCAAGGTGCAGATCCAGTCATCCATGAACACTTCTGACGCGCCCTATGGTCGCGCCGCACTCCACTTTATTCCTATGAGTGACGTTGAGCGACTTCAATGCTTCAGCACAGTATTCCGGGAAGGCAGCGCTGCATTTGAACCGATTTGAAAGCAGAAATGATGGGAAAGATCACAACATCGCGTCAGTCGCGTCTAAAAGTGGATCTCCACCGTTCACTGCTGTCACAGGACTTCACCAAATCTTACCAAAGAAGTGTGTTTTTGATGGAGCGGTCCTAGCGATAAAGGTTCGGTCCTGCTTTGGAAGCAGCCGGTGAGTAAAACTGCTTCAAATGTCTGTGCTCTTGGCTATCGTCACGTGAGTAAACATCAGTAAACGACACGGTCGCGTGCTTCGTCATTCAAATGCGCTAACGGACTTCATTGTTGTTCTGTGTACGTTACACTAGTCTGACGTGCAAAACCGTTTTGCTTGCTACTGTTAAGGTTTAACGTTAGTCGCATACAATAGTCCATAAACCGAATCATGTCCTCACAAAACTGCGAGTAAACACACACAAATGTTGACAGGCCACTAAATACAGTACATACCACAGAGACAGACGTCCTGCTGTTGCTGTTTCACCTGATCAATTTATTTCAGCCTCCGAATTTGATTCTGGATCATATCTATTAGCTGAGATTGATAGCGATGGGTTTCTCCACGCTTGAGGACGTCACCGCTTTGCGCTCGTCATTCTTTAGCTCCGCCCACACGATATGCCTCCAGGCGCTCGTTTTTTTCCGGAAAGACTCGGTACAGCCCAAATTTCTTTTATAAATATAATAAAACTAAAGACTTTTCGGAGATATGAAGGATGCAATACTACTCTATAGGTACTCAAGATTGACATGAGATTGACTGAAACTGAGTGTTTCACCCCCCTTTAACAAAATTTGATCAAATAAAAGCACCCATGATTGGCATAAGAGACTGGCATGCGGCATATTCTGAATGAAATGGGGTTTCAATAAATCATCAACAGATAAACATTTTAATTATCAATAAGAACTTGTGTGCATATGACAATTCACTAAGTGAAGCTGGTAGTGCTATTTTTGGGTGGTTTAATCATCCTTTGCTTGAGAGATCTGTTGGTGTGTTATGGAATTACCTTTTGTGTCTTTTCTATGCAACCAAAAAAAATGGTTGTGAGAGTTAAAATAATTATATTGTAATTAAAAAATAAAAGCTTGCTAATAAAAAAGGCTTCTTAAAGCTGCAGTCCATAAGTTCTGCCTCTTTGTCGCCACCTCTGTTTGAGACAGGTAATTGAACCAGTAATTTCTTGCAGAATTTTCATTTCATTTTTTTGTTGTCACAGCTCCTCAGCGTAGATTGAGGCTACAACATACTCTGCAAGAACAGAGAAAAAAGTTCTCGCTCCCAGGGCTGCGAGAACAAAATTAACTCATGGCAGCCCTTAGTTTGGGAGTTCTCGCAGCTTGTTCTCGACACCTCGTCTGCAAATAACTTTTTTTCTTGCGGGTATCTGAGCACTATTGTGTGATTGGTCAGACATTTAAAGTGGGCGTGGTTAATGCAGAGAAACACTGATGTTCGGAACCTGCTTTTCTCGTGAAGTATGGAATATACTGGCCAGAACAAACTTTGTTCTTGTTCTTGTCACCTCGAGAAAATGAACACATTTCTTTGTTCTTGCCGAGTATGTCCCAAGCTTTGATCTAATGCTTTGGGGAGTATGTGTGGCTGTCAGCTACCACACCGGTGTGGATACTGTACTTCAGAATCACAGATTCTACATCTTGGAAGTATGAACAAAATAAGATTTTTTACTGGAAAATGTCATCTGAACAAGTAACATGTCCGCCACTTTTGTTCTGACCAACTGAGAAAAAAAAAACATTACAGTAAATCAACACTACCAGTGGTTATTATATCTAACGACCACTTATATCACATCAAACCATGCAAATTATTATTATTATTATACTTTGTTCTCAAATTGTTAATGTTAAAACATCAGCATTGCGTGACTATGTGTATTTAGTGTCTATTAGACCATTCTGGTAGCCTGGATGCCAGCCTAACTTATCCCCGCCCATTTTTAGGTCGGGAAGTTCAGTCTGGAATCGATCTGTAGGGGAGTTATTATGAAATTATTTAAAATTAACAACACAATCTCAGGTGAACTATCACAAATGTTTTCTGTGACGCTCAAAGTCACAGAAAACATAAATTGCGTATTGTAGTCAAAATTGCATAAAAAAAGCTCATATTTCAGGTTGCTCCAGCCATCGTGCGAGTGCAGTCTGAAGTATATCATGTTTCTATGGCAACCCAAGCTTCCGCAGTGACTGGAATGACTTATATATATAATATGAATGAACTGTCTTGTTTAATCTTAAAGTTTTGGTGGTCAGACTCGAAATGCAGATCCACAAAGACACACAAATCCGTCACCGTGACATAAAGTGGACTTTTACAGCTGAAATGATGAGAGAATTAAGCATGCTTGGAACAACATAGGAATATTATACATCACAATCAGAAACCTCTACTTTGCCGTCCTTCCTACCGGATCCGGCAAAAGTTTGATTTATCAGCTGTCTCCGATGATCGCTAAGAAGATGAGGCGCAATGATTTGTTTACTATATTGTCTAGTTTTAATCCTAAATTGAGAATTTGATCGTATATGCATTTACCTTTAATACTTCTCTCAAAAATTAAGCTTGTGTTGACAAGTACTCCGTGTATACTTAAATTCTTTTTACAACAGCGGCAAAGATTGTTTACACTCAACTTCCACTAGTCTAGCATGTGTCCAGTTGAGTTCTGTTGACAGCTATGCGTCGCTTAACATGCGTCACTTACTCTGTAGCTCTGATTGGTTGTAGGTCTATCCAATTGAGGTCTTTCCTGTGTCGGTTGAAATACGCCCCCATAATCAAAGCCCAATGGAGCAGTATCAGACTCATATTCTGACTACAATTGAGTATGACCACGTCAGGCTAACTTTCTGGATTACAATCCACCATCAAAATGATACGTTTTAATATTCCTGCTGCTGTGAGAAAAAGCTATAAATGATCCGCCACCTGCAGCATCCTCACATACGATAGCTTTCTAGTCAGACCTCTTCTTTATTTATACGGACGTGGCGTAATGACACAAAGATGAACCATCTAGTTGATGAAACCACCAGTACTCAAATTATAACACATTATTACAAGCTTTCCGTTGTGAATCAGGCTAAGGTAAAGAGATATTTTTAACACTGGATAGTTATGCACTTTCTCAGAAATTATCTTGGGATCTTTTTAACCAAAAAAAAAAAAAAAAAAAAAGTTACTTATTGCAGCTTTAAGACATAATGGATAACAAAACTTTTGGATTGTGCAAGCCATCTGGCATTTTATCTGCAACAATATATTTGATTTGTATTAGGGCTGCATAATTAATTTGCAATTGACCCTAAAATATGTGTAAACCGATTTGGCTTAGGACGATTATGAAATAAGGCTACAATTATTTTTTATGCGCAACTTGTAAGTAAATCTAGGCTCTGTTTTCAGTAGTAAATGCTACTTCATCTGAAAGCACTGAACATTTGAGTTGCTTATAACGTGCATTTGAAAAAGCAACATATGTGTCAAACATCTTTCCAAACATGAAAAGCAAGTAAAAGATAATTTATAGTCTCTCCTTTATGTAAAAATGAACCAAAATATTGATGAAGTATGCCCAGTCAAATGTTCTCCAGACAAAGAAAACCCCTCCCCAAAATACCACCTGCAACTGTTCTGGCATATACACTTCAAAAACATCAATGTGTTATGTCCTAAAGAGTTTAACTTTGTATGGACAAGGTTTTTTTTTCATCACACCTGGAGTATTCCATGGACTGAAGACTTTATTTGATTTACCACGTCATGCACGGGCCAGTAGACATGACACATGCAGTGGGCCACAATTTACGATCTTCTAGAGACGTCAATGGCACATTGTCTCGGACTAATCAGCTAATATATGACACTCTCTACAGCAAGTGTCAGGAGATTATTAAAGTACAAAAGAAAATATGGAAAACAAGAGTGATTCATTATCTGAACTACATCTCATTGTATTCAGCTGCCAACCAATCAAGAACAATAATCTCTGTCCTCCTCTTTCCATTAGGACAGAAAGGACATTATATGGCAGAAAAGCACAATATAGTGTTGGTGACAATGGTTATGATGATTATAACTTTAATTACAATGACAATTATAATAGATAATTGTATAGAACAATGCTGATGGCCATAATGATGATGACAAAAATGAAGACAAAGGCTGCATCCGAAATTGCATGCCGGTACTTCCCTACAATATAGTAAGCAACAACAAAAAAAAAAAAGAGTAGGCAAAAAGTGCCCGGATGATCTGCTACTACTATGAGATTCTGAAGTGTGCATCCTTTACCACTGGAGAGAGTTTGTGAATGGCAGTGAAACCATGTAAATAATGCTAGTAGTACATCCGTATTACATTCATACACACATTCGTACTATATAGAACATACTGTGTTAGTGGCCGTTAAGCCATTCGTAATTAATAATTACAAAATTAGTCAATTTAGTCAAAATTGTCCATAGTTACTTTTCTTATATTAATAGTTCACCTCAAAAAGGAATAACATAATTGATGAATAATAAATAAACAACCAATAATGAAGACAATAAAATAATTTACTCACCGTCATTCTAAAACTGTATGACTATATAACCCAACTGACTGCTGTTATTTATTTATTTTTATTTTTTTGTGAGTAAGTCCTATGAAAGAAAGACAACAATAAAGGGCGCAGTCACCATTATGGTGATCAATGTTGCTTTATAGGGCTTTTGACCCATTCTTTTTTCTTTGGCTGCTGTGCAAACATTTGTAGGTGTGATATCAAATCATATTATACATTTTAACATATTGTTTACAAAATTAAATATATTTTTATATATATATATATATATATATATATATATATATATATATATATATATATATATATATATATATATATATATATAATATAATATAATAATACATTAAATTATTAAAGTTGCTGTATATAAGAATGACAGCTAGTGGTTGAAATGGGTACTGTAGTCCAGATTCACAATATTTTTTGCCTCGCTCCTGCCCCCACACCCTCCTCCTCAGAGTTGGCACTCACACGGGTTGCCAGTTTGAAGACACACAACAGGAACGAGTGCAATTGACAAAGGAAGGCGAGGAGACTTGTAAGTTGATGTTAAGTTAACTGTAAGTTGATTACTTGATTTATCCGCGTTTTAATGTGCTTCAGTTCATAGAGTTTTTTAGATAGATGCAAAGGCTTTTAAGGTTGTGTAGAATCTGCGATCTCTGACACTGTTTGTTTGCTGGCTTTCAAGGATGCAATATGCTTTTCTGCCAACTGGCAACCTGCGTTGTCGAAATACCATTGGGTAAATTGGCAATGCGCTTTATTGCACAGATGAAAACAAAAAAAAGACATTCCGACATGGAAAGTACATTTCAAAGTAAAATAACTGGCTGTAGCATTGTTTTTCAGAGAAACGAGTATGTGAACTCAACATGTTTCCTAAATATATGCAAACATATTATGATATTTTATGCTTTTTTTACAGTCAAAAACTTACATACAGCACCTTTATTATGTTTCTGACATGTTAGCTTTTTTCGACCCACTATCATTGTTAAGTGTATAAAAGAAACATTTCCAGTTCATATGAAAATGAGCAGACCTGTTGTTTATTGTGTAAATTATTACATTTTATGTAGTTTTTGCACATATTTTCTTCAGCTCCCCTAGCGTCTAAAATATTACAAAAATATTTGTTGCAGAATTCTGAATATTCTAGTAGGGCACCTGCCCTTACAGACGAGCCATAGCTTCTATGGTGTGCCACAAGTCTGGCTGGACATAAATGTCCAACTTGGTTTCTCATGTGATGTTCTCCCATGTCCTCATTTAAGATATTAGTGTAGTGCCCTTTCTTCCAGTTTCCCACCATGACCCGTTGGGAGTCGGCATGCAGGCTCTGCCTTCCAGCTGAATTCAGTGAGCATTCACTCCTCCTTCTCTGTTAGTTTCTGCCTGTCCGATGCTCTGAGGTGTAAAATAATAACTGATATGTGCCGTCTAAGGTTGAAAACATCCGCGTTGATATTGAGCGGAGTAAAATCAATATGTGTCGAGCATGAGTATCTCAACCCGAGACCCCAGGCATGCTTTTGAAGGTGTTGTGGGCGCCAGGCGGAGGATGAATGTCAGTCAGCAATCGGTCGTCATGGAGACTCAAAGGCCAGGTGGCAGGTGTCCTGAGGTCATCACACAGCCAATCAGGACTTAATGATGTGTGAATGAGACTGAACGAAGTCATCACTCTATTAGCAAAGAGAAAGGTCTGGGTCCGCTGCATCAACATGTGGAAAGTAGCAGTGAACTGTGAAAATTAATGTTTTAACCAAATGTAGACATCTGTAGTCCGGTTTTATGAATACACCATGGCACCAATATAGCAGGGAATTCATCTGTCAGACATGTTGAAATGCCAGCTGTTATGAATGTCCTGTGGCCTGAATCATAATTTATGACCTGTCAGTCTGAGCGGCTGAATAGAATCCATTGCCATGATGACATACAACACAAAATGGCAGCCTAGGTAGAAATGGTTTTAAAATGAGCGCAAGGTTACATGAATGAACATTTATCTTTCATATTTATCACAATTGCTTTGCACTAATTTATAGAGATCAAGGGGTAACAAAATCTAAGCCAAACTTCTACTAAGTAGAGAAACAACTATTTCACTAGTAATGAGAAAGTACATACTGTCATATTATTAAATGTCATATTATCACAATCTTTACAAGATTTATTACAATGGTCTACAGCTAAAATGCTTTTAAAATAAATGTAGTCAAACTTTGCTAAGTATGGGTCTCTGAGAATAAATATTATGCTTAAAAATGTTGACTTGCTCTATTTTCAGACCCTTGACTTGGGAGTGGCAGAGGATAATTGAGTAATTAAGGGAAGGGGTCTCAATTTAAACCAGACATCACTAAAATACATATTTTTGACTGGATTAAATTTATGACTGGACTTTGACAGTATTTGCTTTTTAGGCAAAACTATAGTTAAATTCGAAATTGCTCCCTCAATCTCTATTCCCTACTCTAGTCCACTAATACAGTTCACTTGAAGTAGTGAATGAAAACAAGTGAGCACATTTGGTCAGCCGCTATGTGTACATTGACTGCACACTCGTTAGTGCGGTGAAATGTGATATAGAATGAGTGCACTCGATAACGTCCACTATGGATTCGGACACCACTACAAATGGCTATCCCTTCAAAGTGTGCCCCATTTAAGGGCATATTTGGCAATTTCTGATTCAACCAATGCATGATGCAAACTGAAGCTGGTATTTTGCGTCATACATTATATGAATTGCATGTTATTCCTAGAAATCACAGATTGCAACCAAAGCTTACATCACTTCAACCTGTTCCAACCCTGCTCCAAACTTTAGTTTTAAAGGGTTAGTTCAACCAAAAATAAAAATTCTGTCATTAATTACTTACCCCGCATGTCGACACCCGTAAGACCTTCGTTCATCTTCTTAACACAAATGAAGATATTTTTGTTGAAATCCAATGGCTCAGACAGGCCTTCATTGGCCACAATGTCATTTCCTCTCTCAAGACCCATAAAAGGCACTAAAGACGTCGTTACAAAGCCCATCTCACTACAGTGGTTCTATAATAATTTTATGAAGCAACGAGAACAGTTTTTGTGCACAAAAACTAAATAACAACTTATATAGTGATGGGCCGATTTCAAAACAAAGCTTAGAACGTTTATGAATCAGTGTATCGATTCATGTGTTGGATCGCATGTCAAATCGCCAAACGGCTGAAATCATGTGACTTTGGCTATCCGAATCATGAATCAATACACTGATTGATGGGGGAAAAAAAACTAGCATAACCAAACATTAAACACTACTAAATCTTCCTCTTAACTTAAATCTTGAATAAAAAACAACAACTTAATTTTGGCATTTACTGTCTCTAACAAAGCATGTTGGGAAATAGAAAGTTTCATTTTGACTGGCTTTAAGTTTCCACTACTGAAAATGTGAGTTAAGTTAAATATGAATAAGCTACTTAAATATTTGAAGATCAGACCAATTCAAATGTATGATAATAATAAAAAAATATTGCCAACTTATTTGGTTTACAGAGTAGCCACTAAGTAGTTTTAATTGTCATATTTGAATTCAGCACATCAAAAACATAATACATATTATACATATTATAAATAAACATCTTTTGCTCCAAGCAAAACTTAAAATATTCTCTTTAATTTGTGTCTTTTACCTTTATCATTGCTTATCTTGATGCCAAATTAGTGAATTTAATATGATGACAGCTCTATTTAGTGCTAATGAATTCTGTTAATTCTAAGAACAGCTGAATTATGATCAGTTTTATAAAAGAAAAAGAGATAAAAAACAAAGAAAGTCAAATATCTCCCATAATTATTTTAGTTAGGTGACCTAAACACAATCAAGGGTCAGACCACTAAATATTCATAATTATTTTATTTATTTTTTACTCTGAAACTTCACTGTAAACATCAATGGAGTCTATCTTTAGACAAATTAAAGAACTCAATAGTCCCAAATTATGTAACATTTTGCCAGTGTTCTGAAGGGGGCCATGAAATATAACAGTTCCTTCTTGTGCTATTATTTAGAAACTCTTAAATGAGATTCAGAATGAGGAGGACAATAATGATGTTAACAGCAAGGACAGGTAGGACAGGTAAATGAATATAATGTTGAATGTTTAGGACAATGGCTGACAGCTTGAGATCTAATCTTTTTATGTTGTCTTTAAACACCTGTGCGGCTATCAGACGCACACAAATGAAAGTCCTCTTGACAAGAAACAGTAAATGACACTGTAAATAAAAATCAAGTGTCCTTGTGCCTCAGTTGTCAGCAATAGAAAGTAATTTATGACAGTACAGGCAGTGTAATGTAAGAAATATGCAATTAAAGTACAGTTTACATAACCGTCTTAATAAAGTCCAGTCCTTGTCAGTATCATTAGAATGAACCACATTGGTATGTGTAGTAGAGAAAAAATACATTCAAACATCGCTGCCCTTTGACCTCTGATCTCTGAGACCAGTGGCTAGCAATTCAGGGCTCTTTCAGATCTGTACTGTGACCACCGTATAGTCATAACCAAATAACCAATTTTCTCTTTATCTTTTGTGTAGCACAAAAAACGTTTGCGATTTCGGTTATTCTTAAATAGTCCTCTATCGATCTTGTATGCGGTGCCTGGAAGTTCAATTTGTTCAAGTGAATCGGTTCTTAAATGATTCTTTGTCATAAAGTCTCTCCCGCTTGTCTAGTGCAGGAACTTTCAATTAATTCTAATTGATTGGTTCATCTTAAACAATCCTCTCTCTCCTATTATGTAGTGCTGGAAATTTCTAATCATTATAGTACATTGACCCATTTTAAATGGTCTCTCATTTTATTATAGTGAACCGGATTGTTCAAAAGGTTAGTGTGAATAAGCAGATTTGCAACAACAGTGCACTGTTTTTGTATTTTCGACTATAAATGCAGCTGCTTCATAACAAGGGGAACACTAGACAGGAATCATGACACCGCGATGAAATACTGATTAATCTGTTGCGTGAGACATGATTCATTTCAATTAGTTGTACTGTATCTTTCAACATTCCTTCTAATATTCTATAATGTATTAATAATGTATTAAACTGGAAGAAAAGACTTATGCTGTGTGCTGCCATTGCACTTCAGCGATCTGTCGTCAAGAGCATCAAAGCGTTTTAATTTCATGATAAAATTGAGAATTTGAAAACTGAAACTTTGTCACAAAGCAAAAAGCTCTTTGCAATTATTGGATGGGGGTGTGCTACAAATAATGTTTGGTGTAGGCGGCAACTGCTGGCCTGGCAACCCTAGCTTGATCTACTGGTGATTCATTGGGTCAAATAGAGCCTGCTTTAAGTTTATTTTTGAACTGTTAATGCGTTATTGTCACATTAAAGGGATAGTTCACTCAAAAAGAAAAATTAGCCCATGATTTACTCACCCTCAAGTCATCCTTGGTATATATGACATTCTTCTTTCAGACGAATATATATCGAGTTATATAAAAAATGTATGGGTTATGGGTTTGTAAAAAAAAAAACAACTAAACATGTAATGTAATAAATGTAATCTCAAACTTCCGCTAACTGTCGTACGTGTGTTCACGAGAGACCGGTTCTTCACCGGAACTTGGGCTACACCTGCGTCATACGCTGTCATATGCCAACCCGATCACACATAAATGCGTATAAATAGTACGAGTGTGCAATGTCGTGGAATGTATACGCCAAAACTCATTTTGGCGTGCATATGATACGCTGTTTTTCGTGTGCATATGATACGCACTTTATGGCGTATATATGACACGCACTTGGGTAGGTTTAGGGTGGTGTGGCGTATATATGACACGCGCTTGGGTAGGTTTAGGGTGGTGGGGCGTATATATGACACGCGCTTGGGTAGGTTTAGGGTGGTGGGGCGTATATATGACGCGCTTGGGTAGGTTTAGGGTGGTGGGGCGTATATATGACACGCGCTTGGGTAGGTTTAGGGTGGTGGGGCGTATATATGACACGCTCTTGGGTAGGTTTAGGATGGTGGGGTGGGGGGTTCATATGTATAATACGCCATAAAATGCGTATCATATGCACGCGAAAAACAGCGTGCCATAGACACGCCAAAATGAGTTTTGCCGTATACATTCCACGACATTGCACATTCGTACTATTTATACGCATTTTTGTGAGAATACCCTGCATATGCTGGAACACCAGTCTCTCGTGAACGCACGTACAACAGTTAGCGGGGTGAACTATCCCTTTAACACCCTAAATTTAACACAAAAGATTGTCTTTACACAGTATAAATAGCAGTGTGACACGTTTTTCCACACCATTCTGATTGACAGGATATCGTCAGCCCTGACCATCAGCTGTTTTTTTAAACAATTGGCCGATGGCTTTTATCGAACATAATTCAGAATAATAATCGGCTAATACATCAGTGCATCTCTATAAATTATAAATTGACCTCTTAATAAGCTTCAAAATAACTGTTTTTTTATTTGAAACTTGTAGTATAGCCAACTATTTTTTCTGAAGAGTAGTTCCCAGTGCTTGCCCAATGCTGGTATGCAGTTACAAAACAAAACCTAATTTATGTCAGTTGCAATTGTTGGCTAATCATGACAAGCAGACAGAAAAATATGTCTTGGCTCATTAGAGTCTAAGCTCAAAGAGAATATTTTGGTATGGAACGGGCCCCATCTCATTAAGCATTTTTATGTGACGCACCAATTCTCTCCGCACGGATTTGTCCCCTTGTTGCCCCACTGTGAGCTCTAATCATCCGCAGACTCTAAACCCAAAGCACTGACGTCCGAATACCTGCTCTCCTGCTCTGAAGGGAACACTTACTCAGCTATAATTATGGTAAGAGTCCTACAGCATTGCTCTCTTCCATGCTCTTCATTTCCAGCAGGGGCCTCAGGGCACAGGGAAGTCAGATTGTTCTGAAACAGCGAGGAGTTGCAGAATTCCCGCCTGGATCGCCGGAAAGAGGCTAACTAGCTCTGACAGTGGTGGGGTCATCTCTGAGGCCTGGCCATCAGCTGGTGCCACACCTAATGCAACCTGAACACTCTGGGAACGGGAGTCGACTGCAGAAATTCACTTCCTCTGATACTCCCTCACTGTCATCAGTATGCATGGCAGGAGTGTTTATGCATAAACATGGGATCGGTAACTATAAAATGAGTGTGTACGTGTGTGAATGCGGCCATCTTCTATAAGCAGGCTGCAACCAATTCATCAGACAAGGAGTTAATGCAGTATGGATGGCTTG
This sequence comes from Pseudorasbora parva, assembly GCF_024679245.1. Taxonomy (NCBI): domain Eukaryota; kingdom Metazoa; phylum Chordata; class Actinopteri; order Cypriniformes; family Gobionidae; genus Pseudorasbora; species Pseudorasbora parva. Next base: position 27,903,972 of record NC_090187.1, read on the forward strand.
TGGCTTTGTGATCATTAAGGTCATGTGGTTTACAGAGATACTGGCTCTGTTTACTATTGAGGGTAAATTTAGGTGTCTGAGAGCCATTCACATGAATATTGATGTAAATTATCTCTAACCTCAGGAAACTGACCTAGAAACTTCTTAGGAAGTTTGTTTTAAGCTTGTAACACATGCTCACATTTAGCATTAGGAATGTTAAGCACACAATATTCACTTTATTGTGAATCATGCTAAGTATTTTTGGGTGCTTTCATACAAAGGTAATGATGACATGCAGAGCTGCAGAGCATCAAAAACTCTTTCAGTGTTCTGTTCGAAAATGAACCCTTGCAATGACACATGAAATTAGAGCAAAAATATAACACTTTTCTATTCTATAAATGGATGTTGGCTGAGGCTGTTTAATCAAATTAATTATGATTGGTCTTTTTTGCAGTTAACTCTTTCCCTGCCAGCATAAAATTAAAAAAAAAGTTGCCAGACACCACCAGCATAAAAAAAACCAATGTTACTTGCCTATCGAGAAGAAATAAAGCAACCTCTGAGTCCGATTGCAGGCCTTAGCGCTCCTTGAGTTCTCTCCAGCGCTGGAAAGCTGATACTTCTTACCTGATCGTAAGCCTTCTTTTGTTTCAAAAACATGTTTTTTTTATCTGCCATCTCTCTCTCTCTTTCTGTTTTAGCTCAGCTAATGTCCATCCAGTGTCCTGTCTTTTGAATAATGATGTGCACTGAGTGCTCTCTTCTCACCATTAGTAGACACACTCCTTACTGCTGATTGTCAACAAGTTTGTTTTGGTACTCGGCCCCTAGACACTTTTATAAAGCATTTTTGAAATAACACTTACCCCACCTTTAATGCTGATGATGGCATTATTTTACATAAGCATCTGCGTACATACAGTGTGCTATTGCTTGTTTCTGCTTCTTTTTCTCCTGTTTTGATCTGGCGATTCTGTACTTTTTCAGAAGATGTGACCCTTGTTGGGTCGGGAAGAAATTAATTCTAAGCAGAAAGCGGGTTAACACCGAGTATTTTAAGTGGGTGAGTGCGGAATAGACAAAAAAAAAGTCCCGCTCAGACCTCTAAACTCAGCTCTTTATAATCATATCAGGAGGTCTTCTCTCAACTACCAGTGTGCAGTATCCTCTTGGAGGATGTGACGGCAGCCACATGACAACATCACACACCAGCTATTGGTTGAGAGGAGAGAGAGTGATAGGGCTAATTCATAGGATGGGGGTCATTAGGAGGCAATGTTTGATAAAGGCCAATGGAGGGAAACCGGTCAGAACTCTGGGGTCACTCCCTTACTCTTTACAATAAGTGCCATGGGATTTTTAATGGCCACAGAGAGTTAGGTCATTGGTTTAACATCTCATCCGAAGGACTCCCATCTCCCTCCCCAGGAACACAAATTTAACCAAGGGTCACCAGCACCAACCTGCACCAGGGCCCTGGATACCCAGCTACGGCCCTGGCTCTTTATGCAGGCTACATTGTTACACCAGAGTCATTTGAATCATTCATTCAACGGATTCATTCAAAAATTATGATTTGTTTAGAAGAGAAACAAGTGACAGTATTTATGAGTCATTTAAATTGTAGTGAGTTTAAATGTGCGCTAACAAATGTCCAAGTGTATTACTGCAGTAAAACAATTCCAATAAGATTTTTCTAGACTGGATTTCACAAACAACAATCAATCAATCAATCAATCAACTTTATTTATATAGCGCTTTTACAATCACGATTGTGTCAAAGCAGCTTCACAGTGTCAAACAGGATAATATTGCGACAAAATTAGATTTGGCTGTACAGTCGTACTGGAGAAAACAGTAATGTTATCAGCTTAGTTTAATTTATCATATAGCAACAATGTTGGCAGATCAGTATTTAAGTTTATAGAATTAAATAAGACCTAATTCATACATTTTATTTGTATAATAAGTTGAATAACTTTAATCATATTTTTAGTGTCCCCAACTGAGCAAGCCAAGCCAAAGGCGACAGCCAGAAAAATGGAGCGCAGCTGGAAGAAAAAAAACTGGAGGTTTTTCGCAATTTGTGGAAAGAGAGCATGATTGCATACAGAAAGGCCATAAAAACTGCTAGATCTGCTTATTTCTCAACTCTTTTAGAAGAAAACAAACACAACCCTAAGTATTTATTCGATACAGTAGCTAAATTATCAAAAAATAAAGCTTCAGCTTCTGATGTTTGTAAACAACACAGCATTAATGACTTTATGAACTTCTTTACTAGTAAGATTGATAATATTAGGAATAAAATTATAACCATGCAGCCGTCTATTACAGTATCACTTCAGACAGAGCGCTGTAGTGTCACTGAGGAAAAATTACACTCATTCACTACTATAGGAGGAGAAGAATTGGCTAAACTTGTAAAATCATCAAAATCAACAACATGTATGCTTGACCCTATACCGACTAGGCTATTAAAAGAGATACTTCCAGAGGTCATAGATCCTCTGCTTAATATCATTAATTCATCTTTGACATTAGGATATGTACCGAAAACTTTTAAGTTGGCTATAATTAAACCACTTATTAAAAAAACGCAACTTGATCCTAAAGAATTAGTCAATTACAGGCCAATCTCGAATCTACCGTTTCTATCAAAAATACTAGAAAAGGCCGTGTCTTCACAATTATGTTCCTTTTTAGAAAGAAATGGTATATGTGAGGATTTCCAGTCAGGATTTAGACCGTATCATAGCACTGAGACTGCTCTAATTAGAGTTACAAATGATTTACTCTTATCATCTGATCGTGGTTGTATCTCTCTATTAGTGTTACTCGATCTTAGCGCTGCATTTGATACTATCGATCACAATATTCTTCTGAATAGAATCGAAAATTATGTTGGCGTTAGTGGAACTGCTTTGGCATGGTTTAAATCATACTTATCTGACCGTTATCAGTTTGTAGCAGTAAATGAAGAGATGTCACACCAATCACAAGTTCAGTATGGGGTACCGCAAGGCTCAGTGTTAGGACCGTTGCTTTTCACCCTGTATATGCTACCACTGGGAGATATCATTAGGAAACATGGCGTTAGTTTTCATTGTTATGCTGACGATACTCAGCTCTATATTTCCTCACGCCCTGACGAAACCTACCAATTCACAAGATTAACGGAATGCATAGCTGATATAAAAAATTGGATGAATAGTAATTTCCTGCAACTTAATTCAGATAAAACTGAATTTTTAATTATTGGACAGAAAAGTTCCACAAGTAGTAACCGAGAATACTGTCTAACACTTGATGACTGCTCTGTCAAGCCCTCGTCGTCAGTGAGGAACCTGGGTGTGCTCTTTGATACCAATCTTTCATTTGAAAGCCACGTTTCTAGCATCTGTAAAACCGCATTTTATCATCTTAAAAATATATCTAAATTACGGCACATGCTTTCAATGCAAAATGCTGAACAGTTAGTACATGCGTTCATGAGCTCAAGGCTAGATTATTGTAATGCTCTACTGGGTGGTTGCCCTGCTCGCTTAATAAACAAACTCCAGCTAGTCCAAAATGCAGCAGCTAGAGTTCTTACTAGAACCAGGAAGTATGATCATATTAGTCCAGTTCTGTCAACATTGCACTGGCTCCCTATTAAACATCGCATACATTTTAAAATCTTGCTTATTACTTACAAAGCACTAAATAGTTTAGCTCCCCGGTACTTAAGCGAGCTCTTAACGCATTATACTCCATCACGTCTATTGCGGTCTCAAAACTCTGGCCAGTTGATAATACCTAGAATATCTAAATCAACTGCAGGCGGTCGATCCTTTTCCTATTTAGCTCCTAAACTGTGGAATAGTCTTCCTAGCATTGTTCGGGAAGCAGACACACTCTGTCAGTTTAAATCTAGACTAAAAACACATCTCTTTACTATGGCATACACATAGAACATTTTTAACTTTTTATTATTCAATTCAATTGACTGATTGTTAGGCTGCATTAACTAGGTCAGCCGGAACCGGGAACACTTCCCATAACACCTGATGTACTCGTTACATCATAAAAAGAGTGGCATCTACGCTAATGTTGTCTCTCTGTTTATCCCGAGGTTTATCCCGGATCTGGGCCCTGTCCGGATCGGATGGTGGACCTGCCTGGACATGACCAGCTCATCCTGGAGTGTCTGCTGAGCCGTGTCAAATGGTGTCTCCTCCGAATTTGCCTCACTGGCACGACATGCTCAAAACCCGTCTTCGGCGCAATAATTCCGATTTTTCATGTATTCATACTCTTGTGTAATCGACGCTCCATCCCATCATTTATTTCCAAATAAATCTGTCTCTTCCGTTATACCCTGAAATTTTGAATATTCCAATCTAATATGATTTCTGACCTGTAAGGTTGCCAGAATAATAATCTTACACGGTGTGTTAATAGGCCAGAGGAGAACACAATGTCAATAGAAAATTGACTGAGACCATTTACCTGTGATGAATTGACTGAGATCATCACAGATAAATGGTACCAGTTTTAGGGCAATGGATTCACTTTTTGTTTCTCTTGAAAGCGTTTTGAGTAATCAGAATCACAAAACAAACTCAAAGGTGAAATGAAGTGAGAAGAACTCAGTTGCATTTGCATTCATAAAGTACATTTGACTCTTGCTTTTGTGATATTGCTGAATTACTCCATGTTTTTCATGACAAATATTTTTCTAAAATGTGAAAAATCACAAAAAATCAGTAGGTGCTGCCAGACTTTTGTTATGCTAGTCTATACGACACAGTTCTTTGAATTCAGACCACAGAAAATAACCAAGATCAAACTCAGTTTTTATGTATTTGTCCACAAGGGCTTGCTGTCAGGAAAGTCAAGGAAACTGACTAAAAAAAATCTGCTTTTCGGCAATCTTTGAGCCTCTTTAATTGAGCCCGGGAACTGAAGAGCGACAGCAGATACAACATCTCTCAAGGATGAGCCAGTTCTATTGGGTTCTTTCAGACACTATCAAACTGATCTTCAGCATTTGCTAACCACAAGGTGAATTGTGCGAAGAAATGTTTTCGACCCATAAACAGATGCACTGAGCCTCCCATTCAAGAAAAAGTCATTACGTTCAAGAGCACTTTATGTAATATCATCTCATTACAATCATTTGTTGAAGCAGATTTTTTACAAGCAAGGTTTACAAACACATGCATTTATCATTTTTAGATGAAGAGCTGAGTCATAAGCTGTACCACTGACCCATTGTAACTATCTCCCTCACAACCTGTTTCCTCTGAATAACAGTTGCATTACCCAGCATACATCTGCTGTATAGCTATACCACTGCTGGAGCTGACATCAGCAGCGCCTTTAATCATTGGAAAAGGCGTTCACTTTCCAGATGAAGTCGACACAGAGATGCATAATGCGCTTATAGGGAGGGAAGGCAAGATTAGCCCACCTCTTCCACAACAACTTTGATTTCAGCATGCCAACATGCGTGATGGTGTGTTCACCATGTATAATCACATGTCTAAGCTGAAATTGTGTGCATTCGGATGCTTTTTATGAGATGAAATGTAGTTTCGCGGCAGTTGTTGCATTATGTATTAGCAAGTAATTCCAGGGCACAACAATACTTGATGCACCGATGTAAAAATGGCACTGATTCTCAAGGTATTCAAGTGAAGAAATGATTAATGGATTTGATTTTGACGCAATTTTACTTCAACTTGATTTTTTCATTTTCATTTTTACATGAAATACTAGATGATTAAGTGCAAGTGGTGCTTGTAAATGCAGAAGCTGCAAAAAACAATCATATTTTTTTTAATGGTTTCTAGCTGATTGCAAAGGTGTTGTGTGTGATGGCTGACCTATGCATTAGTGGTGGCAATTTTCAGTGACTCTTTTTAAAGGGGTATTTCTCAAATGGAAGGCTGCATCCTTGTGAGGTTGTGTCCTTCCTAGTTCAGTCCTTTGGGGGCTTGTGGTCTAAAGTCCTCCTCAGGATTGAGTGCTAATGAGACAGTCTACTTTAATTGCACATGGCTATGTCATCAATGTTTCCGCCCTCAACGCCACAATGTGAAAATACTTATAAGATGTTAATTTGACAATTACTTTATAATACAAACCTTTATATTATTTAACTTTATACTGATGCAGAACAGGAATGCCATTCATCTGTGGCATCCCATTGGTTTACATTATGTGATTAATTTACAACTAAACATAAGAAAGCATAATGCCTTTATCTTTAAAATAATTCTTGTCTTGCATTACGTAGTGAAATTGGACAAGCTCCGTGGAAAATCAATTTCTGCTAATTCTTTATTTTTAATGTGAAATTGGATGTGTGCAAAGGCTTTGGGGTAATTGGTGGACACGAAGGATACACGATACATCCTTCAAAACAGGTTGAATGAAGGGTGCAAAACGAAGGCTGTCTGTCAAGGATACTAGCAGCCTTAGGACGCAGCCTTCCAATTGCGAAGCACCCAAGGTTACATCATAGACTGCCATTAATTTCATTAATTTATTCATTCATTCATTAATTAACAAAGTGGTATAATACATGATCCAAGCTAATTAGCTACGCATAGGCATTTTTTAGTAACAAGTCATATTTTATATAGGCCTAAATAACATGCCATATTTGGTTTTGAGAAAGGGTCCATTTTAGCCTGACAAGCCAGAACCATATCAAGATGTTGGGTCTAGGAACTCATCATTGACAGGGCTCAATCCGAGGGGCGGGATAAACGGTTGTCTTTCACTCCCTCTGCACGCAATAGGATAGCGCTTCAACCAACCAGAGCAACAAAGAAGGTGAAGCGGAGCTAGTTTACAGATTCAACTTTCATCATATCAGGTCGGCAAAACTCTGAACACATCTTCCTTTTTTAAGAATGACTTCAGTTCCTTTCTTTGTTTTTATTCTCACAGAAAAGTCTTCCAGAGTCATGGCCAAACCGTTTCGAAAGACCACTGTTCGCCAGCTTCTTTGTTTACAAGTAGCACAACTCTGCTGTCATTATGTTAAGCCCACTCACCGACTATATATATGATGTGATTGGCCTGACCAGAGTTTGTTTTTTCCAGCTCACAAGTCTATGGAGAGTTGCTAGACTACACTCGCCGCAAATTAGATTTGCTGCTGTTAGGGTGCATTTCTATGCTAGGTCCGTTTGTGATTGTGATTTTTCACTTAACAGTTAAAGTTAATCCCAAAGACTGTCTTATCCTAAAGACTTGATGAGTGTGTCAGTAACAAAGATATAACTACAAATGCACTGACTAGCAGGGTCACTGAAAACCACATTAACTGTTAAAAGGACAAAGATATCACTTACCTTAGCTTTCAAACTGATTTTGTGATTATTACTATAAGATTGACCTGAAGAATATCAGCTTGATGCAGGTAATGCACTTGTTTTATCGATCTCTCTCATAATACTCTATTCTATGCACAATAATACAGTAAGATTCAATGAAGCAACGCAGTGTTCCTTTGTTACTAGTTCTAAAGTGAGGGTTTACAATTAGTAACTGAGGCTGGTTAGTGGAATTTTTTTATACAGCATCATGGGTAATAAATGTTTTTAATTTCCAGAACAGTATTTTTGCATTTTTTTCTGTTGCGGTTTTGTTCCTGATTTGAAATGTTTATCTGAAATAAAGTTAACAAACAGATTTGGAGCTGTACTTGAAAGACTGGCAAAAGGGGAATTATTAATGTGGACATGTGTATACTTTAGTTAAACAGTGCCAGGAGTTTGTTGAAATCCTTAATCTTAAATGCAGTATTTAAACAAAAAAAATATCAATAGTGATGCTTTCCCTTGCAATTGCAATGCATCTGAACGATAGGCCCTAAATCTTTACTCTGTTTCAAAGATGGCGGTTTCCTGTACCTCAGAGCTGGTTTAACTGCCAGGAAAGAGAGTTTTATGAAGTCTCCATATAGAGTTCCAGGAAGAAGAGAAGCCAACAAACCTAAATTACTCCTTGGTTAATTCCTCTACCCATCTGTCATACACCCAGAGGGATTGAAGAACAATGGCTCTAAAGCAACCGCAGCCATTTCCAATCCTGTGTCAGGTTTCAAACACACCTGCAGCAACTTATAATATTGCATTTCACACTAATCACATTTGTCATATATTCACATGCACTTTGTTCTGTGACTGAGTGTCTGTAGCTTCGCTCAGCACCGGATGTGTACATCTGTGTGTGTGAGAGAAAAAAATGCAGCTAGTTTTGACATTTGTGGTCATCGTTACTTCGGAGTTTGAGCAGAAGGAATTGAGTAAGTCTAATGGGTGCTCAAGTGTATTACTGCAGTAAAACTATACACCTCTGCTGCTTGGAAATGCTCTTAGAGATATCTGAGCGATTGATAAAGTGCTTTTAACAAAGTAGTCGCGGTAAGTATGGAGTGAAATCATATTATATAAGACCTCAGAGTTCTTAATCTTGAATGTTTTTTTTCTGATGTTCATTTCAGTCACTATACTGCATAAGGGTATGCACGGAAACTGATTAATCTTTATGAGGAGATTGAATATATAATGCATTATAAAGTTTGTGGTGTTACTAACTCAAAGAACACTGCCAACATAATATATATTTAAATATGATAAGTCATGGAACTGAAAACTAGTATCATAGTGTGTTTATGAGATCTGTATTTTAACTGCTTTTAAATGTAGGTAGTTGTTTTGGAAGATATAAAATCCATTATTATTCATTATGTCTTCTCATGAATAATTCATGCTGATGAAAATGTGATGTAAATACAAATGTTTTGTTGTTGTTGATAATAATTAAATTTAAATTTGAATGGAAGAAATGGAAGCCAGTTGAAATGAGTGACGTTTATGTGCCAGTCTCTGTTTGATTGACAGAAGAATATTTACATGAGGCATTTTCCTTTGATCTTGTGCCTCTTAAAGATGTTTTCCGTTCAGCGAAGCATGAGCAGCACATTTTCAGCCAATGAATGCAAAGCGTGTATGTGTGTAATCAAGTCTGTCAAGTATCTCAGCATCCTTCTCAGCTTGAATCACACAAAAACAACATCACTAAAATCAGACACTAATCAAGGCCTCAAAAACCAGATGAGATAATCCTCCAGTGAGTGGCTGTCTTGAATCACCCGTTTCAGAATATCAAAGCATTAAATGAGCAAGCTTTATGCCATTATTATGCTGTAGTAAGCATTTATTGGATCGTATCTGTTCTACTGTTGTATTGCAGCATGTATTTAATGTCACCTTATGTTGTAGTATTCCTCATTTGTTAATTTAAAGGTGCCCTAGAATGAAAAATGCTATGAACCTTGCCATAGTGAAATAAGAGTTCAGTACATGGACATCACATACTGTGAGTCTCAAACACCATTGCCTCCTACTTCTTATGTTAATCTCGTGAATCAAAAACACCACAGAAAAATAAGTGCTTCTTGATATAAGGCCAACCGTGACGCAAGCGTTGGAGATCATTTATATTCACGCCCCCAACATTTGCATCTGTCCAAACATGTTCATTGTCAGGTGGAACTGACAGAGCCGAATCGTCAGGACTGCAGGTAAACAAAGACACTCGAGGATAGCAAAAACGGCTCTTATGACACACGTCATGTTCAGGCTGTGCAGGAGAAGTGAGGACTTTTCATATGTCAACAGTCATGGTTGAGGTTTATTATAATCCGATACCACAACAATTTATTTCAAAATCGTTCGTTTGCTCAGGGCATTTCAAGCAAGCTTCGCTCAGCGTCTTAAACTGAAGAAAGGGGCAACTATATTCCTGCAAGCAGTAAGTAGGGATTTATCCACTTTTTGATTAAATTTAAAGTCTCTTAGAGAGGCCGCATTGTCTAGATAACGCAAGATGCTAGTACAGTAACAATAGGAAACTCCAAGTATCATACAAAACTAAATAGTGTGTCTAATGACAAAGGTTAATATTATTTTGTATTACAAAATACAACCGTAGATACGTTGCTTACAGATTGTTCACTCGATCCTTCTAGCAAACGTCACCTTTTCCACCATATAAGTTAAATCGACATATGACAAGTCTATTCATTTGGGGAAAAAAAGTTATATATTTATATATTTGAAAACTGAAATAGGCCCTTGATGTTTTTGCATGCTTGTATTTCAGAATAGGCTACATCACAGTTACTGCGTAGCCTACATTGTGACTAACGTTATATAAACATGCAATATCGTTGATGAAAAAAATGTGCAGCTTACTTGTTTATTGGTGTTTTCAGATCATCCTAAAATGCAAGAGAGAGCTCGCATGCATATGGTTGCTAGATTGGACATGTTAGGGTAAAAAAAAACGGATAGTATACATGTTTTTTTTCACAGAAAAGCTCTGTTTGGGGGATTTAAATTACTGAAATCTGGCAACCTCAAGCACACAAATTTTCCTTCAGCACTATGTCTGGGACTGTGGTGTATTCTTAGGTTTTCTCCGTACAAATTTTTACCAGTCCAATCAGCAAACAGAGGGAGTGGCTGAGAATGATGACGTTGATGATATAAATTATATAAATCTATACACTATATGCATGCATATGTAAATATAAACCCCCACTTTATATTTGTTGGCCTCATTTTACTTACATCAACAAATAAGTACAATGTACTTACTGTGTTCAAATTGTATTGCACAGCACTTTTGCTGATATTGAGGTGAGATACGAGTAGAGTTAGGGAAAGGTGTGGTGATATGGGTAAGTTTAAGGGTAGGGTTAGGTGTAAGGGAAGTGCCAACTGTGTAATTACAAATGTAACTACAGAAAATAATTACAGATGTAATTACATGCAGGTATTTTTAAAATGTTAGTACAATGTAAAAACATGTATGTACACAATAAGTGCATTGTATCAAATGATTAATTAAGATGTTAGTACATAGAAGTTAAGGCCATCTAATAAAAGTGTTTCCAGTTTCTTAGTCCTTCAGATTTTATCAAAAAGATCTTCATTTGTGTTCCGAAGATGAACAAAAGTCTTATGGATTTGAAACGACGTGAGGACGATAATGTAAAGGCTTAATTTATTTAAGCAATATTTATTTATTTAAAATTCTGAGATTAAGTATTATCCAGTTTTGCTTATTCCATTATGAAAATCCCCACGAGAGACTTTTATAATTTATAATAGATATTCTGATTGGAATCCTGAATTTCTTATTGCATTTTGGGGATTATGGGGATTTTTGGCTAGAGCTGATATAATAAATGTGAATTCATCTCTAGACAGCTGAGGTAGACAGGGAAAATAAGTGTAGATGATCTTTCCTTGCCTGTGAGCCCATGACCTTTACTGAGCTCTCAAATACACTCGGTAATGCACCAATATCTTGTCACCCCCTACAAACCATCACTCTTTCAATCACATCTCTTTCTCAAATCGCATTCCCTCACCCAAAAACACACAGCGAGGACAAACGCACCAGCTTCTGCACTCGGCGGTGTGCCCAGACTTTAGATGCCGCTCCAGATTACCAGAGCTGCAGATCTTCTCGAGTCTGGGGAGCTGATGCCTGACGATTCGACCTGTCACGGTACTTCTTTTTTCATCACGTCCCTCCAGACTCCAGATCGATGGCTGCACTAAGTCACTGTGGCGATTGCCGGGTGGATATTGATCATTTATTATTTAATCTAAGCCCCATGCAGAGGATAGACAGGGAGAGTGTGTGCTTGGGATGAGACACTGCGGAGATCTGTTATCTTTTCCAGTTACAGTACACGTGCAGCTAATGGACTTTATCACCATTAAAAGTGCTCAGACCAGGCATGAGTAATAATGACTGCGTCCTCAGTGTTAATCATTGATAGGGAACAGTTATTCTGTTTAATGGTCATGCACCCCAATAGCCTGACCAGGACCGATGCAGAAACTTTTACAGGGCAGATCAACAGATAACAATACATAAACTATAAATATTAATTTGAGTTTAAATTATTTTATAATTTTGCCTGTGTATCATCTTATGGTTTCTGCAAAGAAAATAGTATAATAATGTATAAAACAATTGGCAACAAGACGAAAATGGCAACAATATTACAGTAGGCTAATATTAATAACAATATAACAGTAGGCTAACTCTTTTCCAGTCACCGTTTAAAAAAAAATCTTTTTATCATTCTCACAGTGGCATCGCTGGATGGAAGAGCCATGGAGGATGGAGTCCTGACTGCACCATGGGGATGACCGGAAGCAATGGCAACATAGGAGGTGGAGCCCACCTCGCAGCCAAAGAGCTGATGTAGCGTAATAATAATAATAATTCTTTACATTTATATAGCGCTTTTCTAGGCACTCAAAGTGCTTAACATAGAAGGTGGAATCTCCACAACTACCGCCAATGTGCAGCATCCACCTGGATGATACGACGGCAGCCATATTGAGCCAGAACACTCACCACACACCATCTGATTGGTGGAGAGGAGACACAGTGATTAAGCCAATCATTATATGGCGATTATTAGGAGGTCATAATGGATAGGGGCCAATGGGCAAATTTGGTCAGGATGCCAGGGTTACACCCCTACTCTTTATTGAAGGACATCCTGGGATTTTTAACGACTACAGAGAGTCAGGACCTCGGTTTAACATCTCATCTGAAAGACGGTGCTCTTTTGACAGTGCAGTATCCCTATCACTATACTGGAGTGTTAGGACCCACACAGACCACAGGGTGAGCACCCCCCTGCTGGCCTCACTAACACCTCTTCCAGCAGCAACCTAGTTTTCCCAGTTGGTCTCCCATCCGGTTACTGACAAGGCTTAGCCCTGCTTAGCTTCAGTGGGAAACCAGTCTTGGGCTACAGGGTGAAATGGCTGCTGGTACACCGTAGGAACACCTAAGACGGAGCCACAGCAATGACCCACCAAGATGGAAGCAGGGATCCGGAAGGCAGAGCTGGAGCTGAGCGACAGAGGGCAAACTGGCACTTTAGGGGTGGAGTGCCGTAGAGCAGGTCCATGGCAAAAATGGTGCGATATCTGACCCAGGAGGAGCCAACAGTCCAAGGGAGCCCGACGTGGCCAAATGCCTGATGGTCCTTGATAGAGTAGAGAGAAGAAGGAATGCAGGTGCAGAAGCAAGGGCAATGGGTCGAGCTGCACTAGAGGTGGCTCACAGCATACCATGAAAGTAACCTCTATTTTTGTAACCCTAATTTTAGTCCAACTTACTCTTAAACATACCTAGATATGTCACATAACCTGCTTTGTGGAATACCCCCAGGTATAGAGTCATTTACAATGGCTTTGGACACGGCTCAACCAGTCAGAATTAAGGACCGGATGAACTTCTAAAAAATCTATGGAAAAGCAGTGCAGTGAATGAAACTTGAAATGTTTTATGTGTGAAATGTAGCTGACTGCACTGCAAACATAGCTGAAAACTAACTGTTTTCCGTAAGCACCCAGAGAGATTGCATAAGTATAGATTTTAAGAGGTCTGACAGACTAATTGCAGATTTTAGAAGGACTTCAAAACAGGGGCACTAATGCTTATGTTGCCAATGAAGATTTTACCAGCCTTCTCAAAGCACAGTGTGTTCTTGACGTGTTTTACCTTGGAGAGATGGTTTAATAAAGTTCCCAGTAGTTAATGCATTATTTGTTTGTTTCACTAGAACACACCATGCATTGAGAATGTCTCGGTTACATATGAAGACTTCAGATGCAAAAGCCTCCAAGTCTGTCTGACGTTTTTCTTTAAAACAAGCATTTTTTTGTTAGGCTCCTATGTATAGGTTTCTATCTAAGTACCGGTACTTCTGAATGGGCTGAGGCTGGGATTTGGTGGGTTTGAAGTGAAAGTATTTTATGAACTTATACTATATGCGGAGAGCATTCACTCAGTATCGTTATCTCCTTTTTGACTAATTTTGATGAATGCAAAGCGCAGAAAAAGCCTGTTTGGAGGAAGAATCGAGACATGAAAGTATGCGTCCTTCAGGTCGATCACTGCATTGGAAAATGTGTTTCTGGATGAGCATCTTGAACGTTAGCTTGGGAAGGCTTCGATTCAGAAGATTCGCAGGTCCAAGATTGGCCGTAGCCCACCGGTTTTCTTAGGAACAAAGAAATACGGGCTGAAGAAGCCTGTCTTCATATCGGCTGGAGGGACTGACTATAGCGCGTCCTTTATCAGTATGACAGCGATCTCCGCACACAGGATATGAGCATGTGCCGCGTTCACCGAAGTGAAGCAGACACCCATGAATCTGGGGGGACGGCAGGCGAACTGAATCGCATAGCCGAGCCTGATGGTCTGAGTGAGCCAGCGAAACCTCATGCACACCGATTCCTATTCTTCATGGCGTCGGAAGACCTTGACTGAGTGGAAAAGGGTTTTCTGTACATGATACTATGTTATATGACAGTGGTTTTTAATCCTGGTCCTAGGGACCCAACGCGTCGTATTACAGCTCATGGAGATCTCATCTAATGAGCTGATGAACTAAATCAAATATGGGAAATAAGGGAGACAAACAAAAAGTGTAGAGTTGTGGGTCCCCAGGACCAGGATTGGAAACCACTATTCTAAATTTCTACTTTGCCAGGACAATTCGTCCTTTAGTCAGTGAATAAGTGTTTAGCTTGTAAATGCATCAGCGATCTTGATCGATTGTCTGTTTTTCCGTCTCGTCTGTGTCAAGGATCAGGAAGTGGAGGACCCAGATGCAGAGTGAATCAACAAGGACAGTTTATTAATAAGACAGAACAACAAGACACAAGAGGGTAGTGGATGAGTGACAGTCCAAACACCAGGGCAGGGGACAGACACCACGACGACAGGTAGGGGAGGATGACCACTGAGACCAGTCCAGGGAGCCAATGAACTAGACGACAGCTTGTGAGGCAACACCAGGCTGGGTGATGGTGGACCAATCCAGGCAGGAACCTGAGGCTTGATGTTCTCACAAAAGCAGGAGTCTTGGCTGACAGGCAGTGGAGACAGCAGCCAGGGAAAAACACTGGACAGAAAACAACAAAGGACACACACACACACGACAAGACTCTAGACAAGACAACAAGAAACAGACAAACTAAGAACTATGACTAAATTAAACAAAAACTAAAAATAATAACTGGAGCTAGAAAACATGAAAAAATAAATAAAACAAATCAATCTCTATAAAAAGACTGAACTAAAAAAATAAGTGGAAAACAGGAAATATAAAAAAGGTAAGCTATCAAAACCAAGATAACTAAACAATAAGGCTAGAAGAAAAATACCAAAATAAAACCTGGAGAAAGCGAGCAAAATAAAGACAGAAACTTCACTAGACTCAAAAACTCAAAAACTGAAAATAAATTCAAAGCTAGAAAAAACAGGAGACACTAAAACTAGAAAAGGCTAGGCTAGGCTAGACAAGGAGCTAGAGACATGTACGCACAAGCAAACGCTCACAAACATACACAACGAACCAGCAAAGACATGAGGGAAGGTAGCACAATATAAAGGGACCAGAGCACATGAGGAACAGGTGAGCACAATTAGTGAAACGAGGACTAGACCAGACTAAACAAGGGGGCGTGGTAACAGCAAACAAGGAGGTAGGACAAGAGGAACACATGACAAACACAGAGAGAGACAGATCCAAGTACTAAGACACAAAACAAACATAGAAACATTAAACAAAGACAAAACAGACAGAGCTGCCAGGGCAGAACCCTGACAGTACCCTCCCCCCAATGGACGCCCCCTGGCGTCCAAACTAGGCAAGGGAAACAAAGGCGGTAACACTTGGGAGGGTGGGCGGGGAACAAAACTAGGAGTACCAGGGCAGACAGGAAACATGGGAGGCAGAACTGGGGAGGAAATTAATCTAGGGGAGTGGTTAGGGGCTGACCAGGGGGGTGCCGACCTAGGGAACCCACAAGGACCAGGAAACAGGGAGGGTGGGATGGGAGGGGTATTAGGCACACGACCAACAAAGGCATGGGGCCTCTTCAATGGTGGGGACCTCTGACTGGACATGACTTCAGGGACAGATACTGGACTTGACTCTGGAGCGCCCTCCTGGGCTTGACTGGCGTGCTCAGGGACTGACTCGGGAGCGCCCTCCTGGGCTTGACTGGCGTGCTCAGGGACTGACTCGGGAGCGCCCTCCTGGGCTTGACTGGCGTGCTCAGGGACTGACTCGGGAGCGCCCTCCTGGGCTTGACTGGCGTGCTCAGGGACTGACTCGGGAGCGCCCTCCTGGGCTTGACTGGCGTGCTCAGGGACTGACTCGGGAGCGCCCTCCTGGGCTTGACTGGCGTGCTCAGGGACTGACTCGGGAGCGCCCTCCTGGGCTTGACTGGCGTGCTCAGGGACTGACTCGGGAGCGCCCTCCTGGGCTTGACTGGCGTGCTCAGGGACTGACTCGGGAGCGCCCTCCTGGGCTTGACTGGCGTGCTCAGGGACTGACTCGGGAGCGCCCTCCTGGGCTTGACTGGCGGGCTCAGGGACTGACTCGGGGACACCTTCCCGGGCTTGACTGGTGGGCTCTGGACGGCCTCCTCTGAAGCGGGCTCTGGGACGGCCTCCTCTGAAGCGGGCTCTGGGACGGCCTCCTCTGAAGCGGGCTCTGGGACGGCCTCCTCTGAAGCGGGCTCTGGGACGGCCTCCTCTGAAGCGGGCTCTGGGACGGCCTCCTCTGAAGCGGGCTCTTGGGACGGCCAGCCTTGAAGTGTGCCCTGGGACAGAAGGTGAAGCCCTCGCTGGGTTAGGAACAGGAGATGGAGCCACTGGACTGCGCTCAGGGGCTGGAGCCGACACTGGACTGCGCTCAGGGGCTGGAGCCGACACTGGACTGCGCTCAGGGGCTGGAGCCGACACTGGACTGCGCTCAGGGGCTGGAGCCGACACTGGACTGCGCTCAGGGGCTGGAGCCGACACTGGACTGCGCTCAGGGGCTGGAGCCGACACTGGACTGCGCTCAGGGGCTGGAGCCGACACTGGACTGCGCTCAGGGGCTGGAGCCGACACTGGACTGCGCTCAGGGGCTGGAGCCGACACTGGACTGCGCTCAGGGGCTGGAGCCGACACTGGACTGCGCTCAGGGGCTGGAGCCGACACTGGACTGCGCTCAGGGGCTGGAGCCGACACTGGACTGCGCTCAGGGGCTGGAGCCGACACTGGACTGCGCTCAGGGGCTGGAGCCGACACTGGACTGCGCTCAGGGGCTGGAGCCGACACTGGACTGCGCTCAGGGGCTGGAGCCGACACTGGACTGCGCTCAGGGGCTGGAGCCGACACTGGACTGCGCTCAGGGGCTGGAGCCGACACTGGACTGCGCTCAGGGGCTGGAGCCGACACTGGACTGCGCTCAGGGGCTGGAGCCGACACTGGACTGCGCTCAGGGGCTGGAGCCGACACTGGACTGCGCTCAGGGGCTGGAGCCGACACTGGACTGCGCTCAGGGGCTGGAGCCGACACTGGACTGCGCTCAGGGGCTGGAGCCGACACTGGACTGCGCTCAGGGGCTGGAGCCGACACTGGACTGCGCTCAGGGGCTGGAGCCGACACTGGACTGCGCTCAGGGGCTGGAGCCGACACTGGACTGCGCTCAGGGGCTGGAGCCGACACTGGACTGCGCTCAGGGGCTGGAGCCGACACTGGACTGCGCTCAGGGGCTGGAGCCGACACTGGACTGCGCTCAGGGGCTGGAGCCGACACTGGACTGCGCTCAGGGGCTGGAGCCGACACTGGACTGCGCTCAGGGGCTGGAGCCGACACTGGACTGCGCTCAGGGGCTGGAGCCGACACTGGACTGCGCTCAGGGGCTGGAGCCGACACTGGACTGCGCTCAGGGGCTGGAGCCGACACTGGACTGCGCTCAGGGGCTGGAGCCGACACTGGACTGCGCTCAGGGGCTGGAGCCGACACTGGACTGCGCTCAGGGGCTGGAGCCGACACTGGACTGCGCTCAGGGGCTGGAGCCGACACTGGACTGCGCTCAGGGGCTGGAGCCGACACTGGACTGCGCTCAGGGGCTGGAGCCGACACTGGACTGCGCTCAGGGGCTGGAGCCGACACTGGACTGCGCTCAGGGGCTGGAGCCGACACTGGACTGCGCTCAGGGGCTGGAGCCGACACTGGACTGCGCTCAGGGGCTGGAGCCGACACTGGACTGCGCTCAGGGGCTGGAGCCGACACTGGACTGCGCTCAGGGGCTGGAGCCGACACTGGACTGCGCTCAGGGGCTGGAGCCGACACTGGACTGCGCTCAGGGGCTGGAGCCGACACTGGACTGCGCTCAGGGGCTGGAGCCGACACTGGACTGCGCTCAGGGGCTGGAGCCGACACTGGACTGCGCTCAGGGGCTGGAGCCGACACTGGACTGCGCTCAGGGGCTGGAGCCGACACTGGACTGCGCTCAGGGGCTGGAGCCGACACTGGACTGCGCTCAGGGGCTGGAGCCGACACTGGACTGCGCTCAGGGGCTGGAGCCGACACTGGACTGCGCTCAGGGGCTGGAGCCGACACTGGACTGCGCTCAGGGGCTGGAGCCGACACTGGACTGCGCTCAGGGGCTGGAGCCGACACTGGACTGCGCTCAGGGGCTGGAGCCGACACTGGACTGCGCTCAGGGGCTGGAGCCGACACTGGACTGCGCTCAGGGGCTGGAGCCGACACTGGACTGCGCTCAGGGGCTGGAGCCGACACTGGACTGCGCTCAGGGGCTGGAGCCGACACTGGACTGCGCTCAGGGGCTGGAGCCGACACTGGACTGCGCTCAGGGGCTGGAGCCGACACTGGACTGCGCTCAGGGGCTGGAGCCGACACTGGACTGCGCTCAGGGGCTGGAGCCGACACTGGACTGCGCTCAGGGGCTGGAGCCGACACTGGACTGCGCTCAGGGGCTGGAGCCGACACTGGACTGCGCTCAGGGGCTGGAGCCGACACTGGACTGCGCTCAGGGGCTGGAGCCGACACTGGACTGCGCTCAGGGGCTGGAGCCGACACTGGACTGCGCTCAGGGGCTGGAGCCGACACTGGACTGCGCTCAGGGGCTGGAGCCGACACTGGACTGCGCTCAGGGGCTGGAGCCGACACTGGACTGCGCTCAGGGGCTGGAGCCGACACTGGACTGCGCTCAGGGGCTGGAGCCGACACTGGACTGCGCTCAGGGGCTGGAGCCGACACTGGACTGCGCTCAGGGGCTGGAGCCGACACTGGACTGCGCTCAGGGGCTGGAGCCGACACTGGACTGCGCTCAGGGGCTGGAGCCGACACTGGACTGCGCTCAGGGGCTGGAGCCGACACTGGACTGCGCTCAGGGGCTGGAGCCGACACTGGACTGCGCTCAGGGGCTGGAGCCGACACTGGACTGCGCTCAGGGGCTGGAGCCGACACTGGACTGCGCTCAGGGGCTGGAGCCGACACTGGACTGCGCTCAGGGGCTGGAGCCGACACTGGACTGCGCTCAGGGGCTGGAGCCGACACTGGACTGCGCTCAGGGGCTGGAGCCGACACTGGACTGCGCTCAGGGGCTGGAGCCGACACTGGACTGCACTCAGGGGCTGGAGCCGACACTGGACTGCGCTCAGGGGCTGGAGCCGCTTGATTCCGGCCCTCCTGGACCAACAGATGAGGGGCATCTAGAATGGCAGCTGACTTACAGGCATGGGCTCTCCTCTTCTTCCGCTTTCGAGGGCATGACAATTTGTAGTCGACTGGCTCTGGCCTGACAGGTGCGGGCTCGACTGGCTCTGGACTGGCCGCTGCGGGCTCGACTGGCTCTGGACTGGCCGCTGCGGGCTCGACTGGCTCTGGACTGGCTGCTGCGGGCTCGACTGGCTCTGGACTGGCCGCTGCGGGCTCGACTGGCTCTGGACTGGCCGCTGCGGGCTCGACTGGCTCTGGACTGGCCGCTGCGGGCTCGACTGGCTCTGGACTGGCTGCTGCGGGCTCGACTGGCTCTGGACTGACAGGTGTGGGCTCGACTGGCTCGGGTGGTGTCAGGATCTGCCAATCCCTGCGGTGATGCAAGTAATTGGAGAAGTTCCAGAAATCCAGGATCCTAAGTTGTTCCATTTCCCACTGTGGTAGGGGGTCATCCAGACAGATGTTGAACGCATCCTTGAGGGCTGCATCATCATACTCAAGGCCCTTAGCCATTGTCCAGAAGAACTGGGCGAAGGACCGCACTTCCCGGCCCTGTTGGCGAAGGGATGCCACACCCTGCTGGAGTGCCAACCTCTCTTGAGCAGTCGCAGGAGGAACAATACGGAAGCTCATTCTGCTGGGTCCTGTCTTGGCTGGTTCGTTCTGTCAAGGATCAGGAAGTGGAGGACCCAGATGCAGAGTGAATCAACAAGGACAGTTTATTAATAAGACAGAACAACAAGACACAAGAGGGTAGTGGATGAGTGACAGTCCAAACACCAGGGCAGGGGACAGACACCACGACGACAGGTAGGGGAGGATGACCACTGAGACCAGTCCAGGGAGCCAATGAACTAGACGACAGCTTGTGAGGCAACACCAGGCTGGGTGATGGTGGACCAATCCAGGCAGGAACCTGAGGCTTGATGTTCTCACAAAAGCAGGAGTCTTGGCTGACAGGCAGTGGAGACAGCAGCCAGGGAAAAACACTGGACAGAAAACAACAAAGGACACACACACACACGACAAGACTCTAGACAAGACAACAAGAAACAGACAAACTAAGAACTATGACTAAATTAAACAAAAACTAAAAATAATAACTGGAGCTAGAAAACATGAAAAAATAAATAAAACAAATCAATCTCTATAAAAAGACTGAACTAAAAAAATAAGTGGAAAACAGGAAATATAAAAAAGGTAAGCTATCAAAACCAAGATAACTAAACAATAAGGCTAGAAGAAAAATACCAAAATAAAACCTGGAGAAAGCGAGCAAAATAAAGACAGAAACTTCACTAGACTCAAAAACTCAAAAACTGAAAATAAATTCAAAGCTAGAAAAAACAGGAGACACTAAAACTAGAAAAGGCTAGGCTAGGCTAGACAAGGAGCTAGAGACATGTACGCACAAGCAAACGCTCACAAACATACACAACGAACCAGCAAAGACATGAGGGAAGGTAGCACAATATAAAGGGACCAGAGCACATGAGGAACAGGTGAGCACAATTAGTGAAACGAGGACTAGACCAGACTAAACAAGGGGGCGTGGTAACAGCAAACAAGGAGGTAGGACAAGAGGAACACATGACAAACACAGAGAGAGACAGATCCAAGTACTAAGACACAAAACAAACATAGAAACATTAAACAAAGACAAAACAGACAGAGCTGCCAGGGCAGAACCCTGACAGTCTGTCTGTAACAATAACATTTAATCATGTTAATAATAATAATAAAATATAAGAGAGACAAACATCACAGTTTATGACTAATGCAGTGAAATCCATGACTTTACAGATTCAGCAGGTGTCTAGTCAAATCCTTAAAACATATTATTGTGTTGTATTATACATACACGTACGTACCATGCGACACCAGTGTGCTCCGACCATCTGACTGCCATGTAAAGTGATTAACCAGCATGTTTTATGTGCTGAAAAAGATGATATTTCAATAATAAGCAAAGCATGTTCTTGTTGAGACAGAGAGAGAATTCATTCATCTGTAGGGGGTTTCATTAAACCATCTCTGCTTCTTTTGTGAAATACAGCACATTGATTTGCTCACAAAGTATTGTAAAGAAAAAGTAATGAGCCAAGACTAATGATCTTACATGATCATTGACTTCATCACTGTAACTTTTGATTGCGTTCATCTTGTCCCATTTCCTGCCGTTTCCCTGCATGTGACTGGTTGTTCAAGTGACTGTCAGGCCTGTGTTGTTGATCAGATTCCAGTGCTCCTGTAGGGACGTGCGTGTTCAGTACGTCACCTTGTCTCCTGTCTCCCCGAGGGCCCAGAGAGATGGCGCATATGGCCGTCCTGTTCTCCCCGCTGTCAGACTGGAGCACCGCTCCCTCTATCATCACCTTACCATCTTCTTTACTCTCTAATCCGCTGTCAAAACTCACTGTCCCATTTCTGCTCTGATGACTCAGACCATCAAACATTCATACTGTACTTTGAGAAACAATCTACTGACCTTTTCTTGTCAAACTTACTGATCTTGCAAAACGACAGGAAACTCATTTAGTCAAATATATTTTTAAATATATGATTTAGTTATGGTCTTTTTTTGTCTTCATGGGACAGAACTGTAGAGCAAGTACTTTCGCAAGAGGTCAATGTTTATCCCATACAAAATTCAGTTATGTTTATTTGCACATAATGTTAGTATTGTTAAAACATTGATGAATGGTTGTATATTCTACACATTTTTTGTATATGTTTCTGGCAATGTGTGAAAAGCAGGTGTTGTACAGAATGCCTAAAGTTTGAAATGTCTTTTTTTTTGTGATTGTTAAATATAATCTATACATTGCCTAGGTATTATACAGCATGACAAGTACACTCTAGGCAAAGTATCAAAATATGTCTTTATTGGTATTGAATATATTTTCATTGAATATATATTTGTATACTATATAAACAAAATGTGTAGAATATACAATCATCCATCCAGTCGCAACAACCGCTTATCTTCCGTGGCAGTGGGTAAATATTAACTGCTAAATTATTATTACAGTTATAAGATTTACAAATAAAATACAATTACAAATATTTAATTTATTACAATATTTAAATTATTATAGGGCTGTCAAAGCGAACATGTTAATAACACGTTAACGCAAATTCATTTTAACACCACTAATTGTATTAATGCGTGATAAACGCAGCGCAAATTTTCTGTTTGATCTGTGGCGTAGCCCGTAGTTGGAGAAATTGAGATAAGCCATAGAAATATACTTAAAGGATGCAGCAGCAAACTTTAATAGGGATGGAAAAGGGTTAACATTAAAGGGTTACTTCAGCGATTAGCATATGGCTTTGTATCAGTAGAAACCCTGGAGTATATTCAAATGATTGTGCTTTCCCCCCTCATATCTCCCTGAGACAAGAGATTTATGCATTTTATTTCTAGAAAAATTCCTCCTATGATGCAAATTGACGATTTTTGCATCATAGGAGGAATGTTTGCCCAAAGGCTAAAGACTACAGCCAGCAGAGGGAGCCATTTCCGCATGTTTTGAACTCGCGCGTGGGGGATGGGAGATTACACTCAGCTTGCAGGGAGAGCTCAGCTGGCAGGCACTCATTTAAACGGAGCTATGGTGTGCAATGTAAGTCTTTTAACTTCTCAAATTAATTTCTATGAAAGTTAAGCTTGTAAAGGCATGAACTGAAAAGCGCCAGACTGAACTCGCGTTGTGAATGTATGCCGCGAGTGTAGTCGCGATTACCTCAGCTCTCATCACTCGTGCAGTTAGTGCTCAGTGCTGTGATACTCGCGCGGTGACTCACTCAGTTTTTAATTGTAGTGTCTTCTCTAACTCAGTCACTGTAATCAAGTTGGTGGCTGGGGAATGGCACAGGGCAGCGAAGCATTCTGGGAATTGTAGTCTTTCATCCCCATGGGACAAAAATACATTTTCTCTTTTCTCAGTCTAGAAAGCACCAAATTCAAAAATAATTTCACATTTCTACTGCATTGATGACCCAGTTCAAATACAGATTCATCTTCCCAGCGCTGAAGTACCCCTTTAACAGTACTATTCTAAAACAACTGCAGTTATAGCCTACATAACCTACCATATTTTCTGTTTAACTTTTATTAGACACCAGGTCGAAAGAAAAGTGTGTTTTGAGCACATTCTCTGGAGTCCGAAAATAATAGGGCTAGCTCACTTAACTGAAGTTAATGCAAACACGGAGGTTATTGACATTAAACAGCTCACATTTCATTCCCCGCAAAACTCGCGTAAGAGTTCTCGAGACACACACAAAATGGCAGTTCAATAGATAGCGCTCGGCTCTTAAAGGGGCCACACTATATTCATACTCGGTGTGGTACTGGTGCGCTCCCAGGTCCGCATGACAGCTTTCACATTACCAATTTTTCGTACGAAATGTACCCTGTTCTAAACTAAACTGCCAGTGTGAAAACATCCTTTATATCTATTTTTTAAATGAGAAATCACTGCTTTTTCTGAATTTTTAAGCTAGGCTTAAGATACATGAACAAGATTTTTTTTTTAAACATCTGTGACCTTTGATACATGTCTAGTCTTCATGCTCTGAGTATGGTTTTACTAATAATAAGTGTACATTTGCATAAAGCATGTATAATTGTCCATACCCATGTTGATTAGAGTATTAAAAACTTGAAACATTAATTAAAGGTACATTTAAAACTTGTGTATAAAAATATGTGATTAATTGTGATTAATCAAAAGTTAACTGATGACTATCGTGATTAAATATTTTAATCTATTGACAGCTCTATTATAATTATTTATTGATACCACTTATACCAATGTATTATTAGTATTATTCACTGTAAAAAAAATATTGGTTGCCTTAAAATTTATAAAATTTATTATTGAGTTAATTGAAATAAATTTGAGTTAATACAATAAAGAAGGTTGGTTTGATGAACAGAAACTAAAAATATGATGTTATCTGAAACACTAATTATTTACGTTGATTTGACAATAGATAGGCAGGAGACAGGCAGGAATTCTAATGAAATACTTTTGCTTTATTTATTCATGATTTCTCATGGAAATATGAAGGAACTGCAAAGCATAAAGCAAAATTGCTTACACACACCTTTGCTCTTACCTTTCCTTCTGATTCTACACTGATAATATCTTTGAAATACAAGAGATTCATTTTAATCATCCTGACCCCTGCAAAAGACCGGAATGTATAACCAGGCGGCTTGACAGATTCAATTTTCTAAGTTCCTTTGTAAATTCTCAAATATTATTTTATGACTTCTGCTCTTTTTGTGGAATCTTAACTAAAATGTTCTTCACCTATTTGTCTTTAGAGCATCTCTCTCTCTCTCTCTCTCTCTCTCTCTCTCTCTCTCTCTCTCTCTCTCTCTCTCTCTCTCTCTCTCTCATGACTGGGGGGGTTGTCTCTTACTGTGTAAATATTTATCTATGGGATCTGGAGCTTTTGGTGCCCCTCCCTCCTTCTTCTCCCTCCTGCAGTGGAGCCCCCATGTCTGAAGCTGTGCATATGAATTCTGCCTCCTCCGGCACTGCTGTATCTGTCTCCATCTTATGTGCACCACTCAGAGGGATGTACCCACCCTGTTCCTTCGTCTTCCTCTTCCCTTTTTCTTCTTTTCCCTCCAGAGAATGGGCAAACTCTAGGCCCTGTCGAATTCCAAGTACATCAGTGGGACCTTTGGGATGTCGGGCCACCCTTCACTACCTTCCTACCTCCATATTTTCATCTGGAAGTGTCCCAGCGGTGCTGTACTATTCTTGGCAAAACATCACAAACTGCAGGGACTTGTCATTTGCTGTAGGGGTCCATGTGTCGTGGGGTGTGTAGTCGGTTTGGTAGTGCTGTTCGCATCCTATTTGTGGCTCTTCCCACATTGTTTGGTATGAATGTAGCTGCTATTTATGGTGGGGGTGTCTGTTGGGGCTGGAAAGAGTTTCTGATTGACTATAGTGCGGTAATTTGAGGAGTATTTGTAGGGCAGGAGAGTTGCTCATTTATGTACAGAGAGAGAGATGAAGCAGAGAAAAAAAATACACAAGCAGGGCAGAGAGAAAGAGCGATGTAGAATGAGAAATGACATGACATGTATGAATTTGTTACATTCTTCCTTTTCACAGATGCACAGATCTTAGTTGACAGAAGTAAATGGGTCAATGCAGTAAATGTTAAAATACACACAGTTTTGACAATTTTGGCCCTGTAACTTTCGCATGATATGTGGAGGGATACACGAAAAATACTTTCAGCACAGAGAAAAATCTGAATGCAGGAATTATGACAGCAATGAATAATTAAAAATTCATCCATAGTACATTTTATTTTGAATGATATTTTTAAATATGAATGTAATATGCACAAAATATGTATGCTTACATTAACCTTTGCTCTTACAAATGCTAATTTTGTTATTATGTTATGAATTTAACAAAAATTGTACCTATACATTTTTTTGAGTGACATTGCTGTGTACAGTATGTGTTTCTATATGCATTGTGCTTGTCTCTTTTTATTGGGTTATTATGTTAGATTAGGAGTTAGCTATCTTTGCTGTCATCCTTTTCATTTGAGCATGTGATCAAAAGAAAGGTCTTTTAAAAAGTATTATCCCTTCAACTCAGAAAGTCCCTAAGTGACATATAAGGAAACTCAAAGGTTCAGTCATATGACAATGTGTCCATTTTATGTTGCCATAGCAACATTTCTAAAATGGTGGCCTGTCTGCACATGTTGCAGTGTCAGCAATTTGAAAAAAAAGCTTGTTTTTGTTACTAAAAGTATGTTTCAACCCATGTAACACTTAATACGTTATAACTCTTTCCTAGTCAAACACAGAATTTTCGGTTATTTGTGAGAAAACGCTTCCCTGCCAAACACAGAATTTTCCGGGTTGCTGTGTTTTTACTGGTAGACGCTAGGGAGCACTATAACGGATCTCCGGAATGAGTACAGAATCTCCCGATCAAAACACACGCGAGGAAGGTGCAGTTAAACAAGCGATTGTATAATGCATATTTTCATCAACATTAAACAGCATATAAATCAAAACTATCTAATGTTACTGAATGAAATGTTAAACCAGGGCGAGTTACAGGACTGCACAAGCATTAGGGGTGTTGAAGGACTTGATCTACTCCATCTGTGTTTGATCATCGCTCTGAATCTGATCTAGATGTAGTCTTCCACAAAAACTTGATTTTCTCAGCTTTTTGTTCAAAATGTTGCTTTTTTAATTAAACTTACCCATATTCAAGTGTTGATAAAAATGCATGAAGCTAGAAATATTTTTTCAGCTTTTTCTTTTGATATATTGCATGCTCAGGTATTTATTAAAAAATATATTCTATGGGCCATTACATTTTTGTAACAATGACAATTAAACATGGATAAAATGGTTGCTTTGAGTTGAGTATAAAAGAATGTGTGTGTGTCCTCTAAGAGTGTTCTGTGAGCTGGAGCGCTCTCTCTCAGTTCTTCCAAGTAATCGGGTCTCCGATCAGCGGGAAGTTTGAAGGTAGTTTGAAAGTTAATGTTGCCAAAACGAGAGAAAGGTTTCCTTCGAAGTTGTGGAAGTTCCTTGACCATTGAGATGGTGCTCAGTGCCTGTCCGCCTTTGCCCAAGGACTGAGTAGCGGAGCACGCTGACTTCTAAGGAAACAACCACTCTGACTTCACCTCCTAGCCGGGGCCAAAGCCTCACGGCAAGAGGTGAGCCGGCTTCAGAGGACGGGAGGAAAGGTCCGAGGACGAGTAGAGAAGAGAGAGTAAAGAAATGTTTCCACTTGTCTTTTAAGACAATTAATCCACACCCCTTCTGGGTTAGTTTACCCAATCCAGAGGGTGAATTCTGAGCGGGAAAAATTCTCTTTGTCTCTGTTTACGACCTACTTTGCATGTTTTATCAGGTGTCGTAAAGGGTGTCGATTTTATACAGTTTTACTCCCAAGTTTGCTAAACGTATTAATGATACATTTCATAATCCTATTCTGTGCATCGTTGATTAAGACAAAGAGAGAAGAATATTTAGATATCAAACACGTTATGGCTGGGAGATATTAAAGCAGAGATACATTCTTACACAGGAATACAAGCATTTAAAATTAACTTACATTGTTTATACATTATGACTACACTCTCAGAAAAAAAGGTACAGTGCTGTCACTGGGGCGGTACCCTAAGGTACAAAAGTGAAAAGGTACATCTTTGTACCTTACTCATCCCTAAATGGTACCTATTAGTACCTTAAAAGGTACATATCAGTACTTCAAAAGTGCATATTAGTACCTTAAAGGTACATGTTAGTACCTTTTTGGTTTTGTACCTTAGGGTACCGCCCCAGTGACAGCAATGTACCTTTTTTTCTGACAGTGTATGTTGGTATGACATAGGGAGCATACATACACACAAGGATACCTCATATACAGTCTGGGATAGTTTTAATTAAAGCTTCATAAGGAAAGTGTGTGTAGGTCTGTGTATTGGAAGTCTCCGGCGTCTCTCTGTCTGAGAGAATGTGAGGGGGGGAACAGGGTTCAAGTCATGTGACCAGATAACAATCTGATTGAAGTTGCCACAGTTTTCCAAAGATGCTGCCTGTCTCATTTCAGCTTGGTCACAAAACTGTCTAAGGGGTCAACTTCCCCAAACTTGTTGGCATCGGGCCCCTAATTTATATGTGGCTAAAAGCTATCCAACCTAAACATCAGAATTGACTCATCTTTGATCCTGATGAGAGAGACTCCAGATGCTACACAATTCACGTGTTGTGAGTCGTTTCCGTTGTGTTTTGGCAATTCCATAGTGTTGTGGCTCGTTTCCGTTGTGTTATGGCAATTATGTTGTGTTGTGGCTCGTTTCTGTTGTGTTGTGGCTATTTTCCGTTGTGTTGTGGTGATTCCGCTGTGTTGTGGCTCATTTCCGTTGTGTTGTGGCTCTTTTCCGTTGTGTTGTGGCTCATTTCCGTTGTGTTGTGGTGATTCCGTTGTGTTGTGGCTCATTTCCGTTGCGTTGTGGTGATTTTGTTGTGTTGTGGGGATTCTGTTGTGTTGTGGCTCTTTTCCGTTGTGTTGTGGTGATTCCGTTGTGTTGTTGCTCATTTCCGTTGTGTTGTGGTGATTCTGTTGTGTTGTGGTGATTCTGCTGTGTTGTGGCTCATTTCCGTTGTGTTGTGGCTCTTTTCTGTTGTGTTGTGGTGATTCCGTTGTGTTGTGGCTCTTTTCCGTTGTGTTGTGGTGATTCTGTTGTGGTTTGGTGATTGTGTTGTGGTGATTCCGCTGTGTTGTGGCTCATTTCCGTTGTGTTGTGGCTCTTTTCCGTTGTGTTGTGGCTCATTTCCGTTGTGTTGTGGTGATTCCGTTGTGTTGTGGCTCATTTCCGTTGCGTTGTGGTGATTTTGTTGTGTTGTGGTGATTCTGTTGTGTTGTGGCTCTTTTCCGTTGTGTTATGGTGATTCCGTTGTGTTGTGGCTCATTTCCGTTGCGTTGTGGTGATTTTGTTGTGTTGTGTTGATTCTGTTGTGTTGTGGCTCATTTCCGTTGTGTTGTGGTGATTCCGTTGTGTTGTTGCTCATTTCCGTTGTGTTGTGGTGATTCTGTTGTGTTGTGGTGATTCCGCTGTGTTGTGGCTCATTTCCGTTGTGTTGTGGCTCTTTTCTGTTGTGTTGTGGTGATTCCGTTGTGTTGTGGCTCATTTCCGTTGTGTTGTGGCTCTTTTCTGTTGTGTTGTGGTGATTCCGTTGTGTTGTGGTGATTCTGTTGTGTTGTGGCTCTTTTCCGTTGTGTTGTGGTGATTCCATTGTGTTGTGGCTCATTTCCGTTGTGTTGTGGTGATTCCGTTGTGTTGTTGCTCATTTCCGTTGTGTTGTGGTGATTCCGTTGTGTTGTTGCTCATTTCCGTTGTGTTGTGGTGATTTTGTTGTGTTGTGGTGATTCTGTTGTGTTGTGGTGATTCTGTTGTGTTGTGGTGATTCCGCTGTGTTGTGGCTCATTTCAGTTGTGTTGTGATTTTGTTGTGTTGTGGCTCTTTTCTGTTGTGTTTTGGCTCTTTTCCAGTTTGTATTGTGGTGATTCCGTTGTGTTGTTGCTCATTTCCGTTGTGTTGTGGTGATTCCGTTGTGTTGTTGCTCATTTCCGTTGTGTTGTGGTGATTTTGTTGTGTTGTGGTGATTCTGTTGTGTTGTGGTGATTCTGTTGTGTTGTGGTGATTCCGCTGTGTTGTGGCTCATTTCAGTTGTGTTGTGATTTTGGTGTGTTGTGGCTCTTTTCTGTTGTGTTTTGGCTCTTTTCCGTTGTGTTGTGGTGATTCTGTTGTGTTGTGGTGATTCCGCTGTGTTGTGGCTCATTTCCGTTGTGTTGTGCCTTGTTTCTGTTTTGTTGTGGCGATTTCGTTGTGTTTAATTTAGTACGGCTGCACTACTGGGCCACTGTTCTGAAGCCATCCTAGGTGATAGGATGCGACTTTCTTCTGACTTTCTTCTTTCTGATCAACACAATCAGAGTTATTTTAATACATGTCCTCATGCTTCCAATCTTTATAATGGCAGTGATGGAGTCCATTGAGTTTGAAGCCCAAAAAAAACACATCCATCTACAAAAAACTCACTCCACACTGCTCCAGGGGGTCGAATCGAAATTGATGTGATTTTGTAAGAAAGATATTCAAGTAAAATATCTACCACCATACTGCCTTCCGTATTCAACTTATGGGAAAAGTGTAACTGGTGTGACGTATCCCTAGAACGTAGCGTAAGAGTTTTAAACTGTGAGAGGCATTACACTTTCTGTGTAGACTTTTCTACCTTCGCAACCACATAGCAACGGAAATGTGAATGTTCAGAAAATGTAACAAATCCACTTATAATTAATCATATCATGCTGCCAGATGTAGTGTAGTGTAAAATTTACTGTGACCACCCTGAAGTTTTAATTCCCAGTGAATCAGTCGAGACCCAAGATCTATTTTCTCTCGTTCTCTCTCTTTCCCTCTATTTTCTCTCATTCTCTCTTTCCCTTCCACCTCCTCCTTTCTCTCTCTCTCTCTCTCTCTCTCTCTCTCTCTCTCTCTCTCTCTCTCTCTCTCTCTCTCTCTCTCTCTCTCTCTCTGTTCTCCTATGGGTCTCTGCAAGCACAGGAACAGGATGCTGTATGCTAATTTCAGATTTAATGATTAATTAGTTGCTGGCCTGCTTTTCTGCAAGGACGGCCACAGATAAAAACCCTTACTTTGTTTTCGGGGTGCGAATGGTGTTTGCATGAAATCATACATGCGAAATGAGCTTCTCTCACACACAGAAAATGAGAGAAATGCTGAAATTTGGATGTCCCATGAGCATACACAAAACTCAAATGAAGGCGAGTGGGACTGTGTGTGTGTGTGTGCGCTGCGGTTATTATGTAAGCAGCTCAAATGGCCCTGGCATCTCTAAGAGAATGAGCGTGAAGTGGAGTTGTCCTCTTAAAGCCTATGACATAGTCAAGCACTCTTCTGAGAGCATTTGGAGTATATACTACAGCCTGCCTCCCTTCCCCTCACATCTGCCCTGCTAACTACCGCACATCAAAACAGAAAACCCAGTCATCCACAGTGAAACCCACTGATGACATTTGACAAGGATAAGTGTTAAACTGTCAGTGGGCTTCGAAAGGTTCCTAATACTATTAAAGGGGACATATATGGTCTACTACAATAGGGTTTCATGCTTGAATGTTCAAAACCACATTATTTTCCACATATTTGATATTATTGCAGCACCTCTCTTCACAGTCTGTCAGTAACACTCGGTTTATTTCCTCAGCAGGACCAGTGTGTTGTGATTGGTCAAATGGTTTATTTACTGTTGTGGCATGAAGTCAAGGCAGAGGGACCATGATAGAATGGCACAATGCCAGTGGCGTGACTGATAATGAGTTCACCCAAAAATTAATATTTGATGTTTATCTGCTTACCCCCAGTGCATCCAACATATAGGTGTCTTTGTTTCTTCAGTAGAACACAAATGAAGATTTTTAACTCCAACCATTGCTGTGTGCTAGTCATATAATGCATTTGAATGGGTAACAATTCTATGAGAGCAAAAGAAAAAAAAAAAAAAAAAAAAAAACATGTTTAGACAACATGCACAAAGAGCCCTGTGGCTATATATATATATATATATATATATATATATATATATATATATATATATATATATATATATATCCCTGTACAGGGACGGGAATGACATCGTCATGTATATACTCTCCATTTTAAATGTCTGTGGAGGAGCTATGATGTCATTTGTGGTATGTGGTACCATTTGAAAGCTTAGAGTCTCTACTTTCTGGAGATATGCATCACTTTGGCATTTGTTTTACACAAAGTAATGTATTTACACTAAATTACTCTGGTGCCATTTCCGCCTGGATTTGGCCTACCCAAATTGAAAAGCCTTCCATACATATAGTGGTCTAGGTTCAAAATGTTGGTGTCATTTTACAGGAAACCATTTAAAGTTACATAAAACACTGCTGAAAGTGATAAACATGTAAGTACACTGTAAAAAAAGGCAAATTTTGAACTTTTGCAATGCAATCGACTTGGATCTTTAAGTTATTTCAACTTAAATTATGTTAAACTGACTTTAAAAATGAGTTACATCTTGTATAACTAATTAAAAATAGTTTAACAGTTATTTTGATGAGTTAAAACAATGTAAAAACATACGTTGTCATAACTTATTGAACATATAATTTTTTACAGTGTATATGTTGTCTAAGCTGTTATAACCCCCCCCCCCCCACACACACACACAAAAAAGTAGGCGCTTTTTGATTTTTATATATAAATTAATTTTTGAAAGTGTATAACTCAGGTCCTGTGTGCTAGGACCCTGCAGACAGTTTGGGATGTTTCCAGAATATATAATTAATTGAATGACACTGGAATATTGCATTTATATCACTGTATATGGTGGTGGTGGAGAGGGGTAGCAGGGTCGGGGGAGGGGGGGGGAGGGGGGTCATCCCTTCAGACTCATTTGAATAAATCTGTCATACAACATGACACAGAACAACGTATTTTTTCCACTATTTTCTGTAAGTTAGTGGAAACAACCCTAACTGTCGGCAGGTTCCTAGAGCACAAAGGGCCTGAGTTACACACTTTCAAAAAAGAATTTATGACAAAAAAACAAAAACAAAAAAAAACACCTACTTTTTTGGGGGGTTATTACAGCTTAGACAACATATACTTACATGTTTATGACTTTTAGCAGTGTTTTATGTAACTTCAAAGGGTTTCCTGTAAAATGACACCAACATTTTTGAACCTAGACCACTGTATGTGTGTATGGGAAGCTTTTCAATTTGAGTAGGCCAAATCCAGGCGGAAATCCCAAAAAATGGCAAGGAGTGTAAGAGGATATGTATGTATGTATATATATATATATATATATATATATATATATATATATATATATATATATATATATATATATATATATATATTATATTTTTTTATTATTTATTTTTTTATTTAAGGATAGTCCCTTGAGATGATCCATCTCTTTTTCGAGGGGATCCTGAGGCACAAAGATAGATGTTACATGTACAACATCATAATACATCCCGCATTATACAACACACAAATAACAAAAACACATACCCAATAAATGACTAACAATGGTCCTGCTTAACACATCCCCAACCCTGTTCCCTCAGAATCCTCACCTTTTAATGGCAAGGTCAATATACACGCTCTGGCGTGTACGTTTAAAGACATTACTTCCGGTATACATGATCTGGCGTAGTTTAGACCACCGCTAGAAGTGAATCTTGTGCATGACGCCAGAGCATGTAAATTGATCTTCCTTACTGGAAGTGAAGCATGTTCCAGCCTGTTGGATATAACTAATCGTTTTGTGTGTTAAGACAATAAAGTATAATAACGTATTCTCGCAAGTTAATAATATGCCATTGAAAATACATGCGGGTGAGGGGTTCGAATGCCGGTCGTCATGTTGCCCCTCCATCTTGAAAGTACATTAGCCAAAGAGGGACATACCCGTAAACTCAAGCTTCACTTTTCACGTTTTAACACTCGATTAGGGCCCTATAAAATCCGTTTTATTTTTCCACAAAATTCCGTTTTAATTTTTGCAAATTCCGTTTTTTCCGTTTTAATTTTTGCAGATTCCTTTTTTTCCGTTAAAATGTTTGGCAATTCAGTTTTTTTTTACCCTTTACTGTTATTTTGGTGAAAAAAGAGTGTGCTTTTAATGTTAATATAATAGAACATAAAACAAAAAATAGGAATGACCTTAAATTTATCGAGGTAACAAACATCACATATGACAAATATGATGCAACATGCAACATAACACTGCACTTCAAGTACTTCAAATATTAATGGTTATTAGCTTTAAACTTTCCAGTAAAATACATTATATTAGTATAACTTAAAATGAAAGTGCTCCATTAGCTTTTTCTTTCAAGAATTTTTTTTTTAAAAGAACAAAAAAAAAAAAAAATCACAAGAATCATCTTTTACATACAGTACTATTAAGTAAAACATTTACAGCTGAAAATTAACATTAAAAAATAACACATTTCACCATGAAATCATGTAGTGAAATGTTCTGTGTGTTTAACAATCACCATTATGATATACAGAGCTGTGAAAAATAAAAATACATGAAAACACAACACTGCCTGAAGTTTTTTCCCCCAAATTCAAAGACCCCTTTAAATTATTAAAAGTAGATGCTTAATTTTAACTTTAAGGTTACTTATCATGTAAACTACCCATATATAGCATGTTAAATGCAACAGAGGGGAAAGCGGTCGCATTTGCAGCAGATATGCATTGCTGCCTAATGTGCCCATTATAAATCAAAGCACGAGATGACAGGGGTCAAGCAGAACACCGGAAAATCTGACAGAATGGACAATATTTGTCTGTATGTGCAATACACGAGCTGCGGTTCAGGTGCGCGCGCGACCAATGCTGCCTGAGCACAACGAGCGCGCGGCTCCCGCTCTCCATTCGCAAAGCTTCTGCGCCGCCTGCGAGTGCAGTGTGAAACCGCCGTTAGCGTCGAGTTTCTTAACCTTTTCACTGACGAAAGCAGAGCTGTGGAGACCAGCTTTGCCATACTTTCATTGTTTTGAAGGGCGAGCTGAAATGACAGGAGGGGTTGTGTTGCGAAGATTTTCTTCCCCCGGTCTGCACTTTCCTCAGACATACGTTCCTAACCCACACGACACAGAATTTCATTACAAATATGTAAAATTACACGGAAATCTGCGTTAACACCAGATTCCGCGTTTATATGCAGATTCCACGTTAATATGCCAATTCCGCGATTACGTCCACGATTCCGTGAACGCGGAAATTATAGGGTCCTACTCGATGGCACTCATGGATGAGGTCGAACTGAAAGCCATGTTAATCTTGGACTAAATCGGCCACTGTAGGAGTTAAAACGAAATCGGAATTGAGAGGAACAGAAACTAATATTCACTGGATTGTCATATACCTTTTCAATGCTAGATGGGGGAAAATATCACAGTGTAGCTTTATTGTACAGGAAATAATCTTGGCATTTTTGCACACTTGCAGGAACCCCATCATAGTCCTCAAATCTAATTCATCTGTATCTGTAATTCTAATATCTTTCCTGTAGCTCAACCAGTGCTAGCAATGCCATGGTCATGGGTTCGATTCCCCAGGGAAAGCAAGAACTGACAATAATATAAAAAAATGTGTACCTTGAATGCAATGTAAGTCACTTTAGATAAAAGCGTCTGCCAAATGCATAAATGTAAATGTAAAATGTAATTCATGCTTCAGTGCAATTAAAAAAAATAATTGAGAAATAATTGCGGTAGATATGGGGGTGCAAATCCTGTATAGACCATATACATATCACTAGTTTTTTGTTGTTCAACCCCAAAATATATTACACTATCATGCTGTCTATTTAAATTTAAATAATATAGTGACTTCAATATTTTAAAATGAAACTGTATGAAAACCAAAAGGATTGATTATTTATAACAGATGAATAATATGATGAATTCTGGCGTCAGTGCATGAACGGCTGCTTCATATTATATAACACTTGGGTTAAAAACAACTCAAAGCAGGAATGGATTATAAATATGATGGGATGAGCCACATTCGAGGTGACTGTAATATAGCAAATGTGACAAGTGAGTGTTATGACTTCAAAAGAAATTCATATGGGTTTCGGAACAACATAAGGATGAGTAAATGATAACTGAATAAAACAGTTTGGTCAAACCATTCCTTTAAAAGTGTTTGATGTTTACTGATTGTTCATACCAAAATGATTGTCACACACAATGTTATTAATGAAGCAAGTAGCCTATTAAAATTTACTGAGATATGATTATAAACCTCAGAAATGTCATCTAATGCACATGACATATCAGAGATCCACTACTGTACATGGTTCAATGTTGACAAGTTGATGATATCTAATGTATATACATATATATTGTATAACTATTTTTTATACATTTTTACTAAAGTAATTTATTCCAGTATTCATTTTTAATGGTAAATTATTTTCAGTCTTAATTGAATTTTCACTGGTAAAAAGAAATGTGCTGCATAATGTTTTCCTTTTTCTTTTGGAAACCTTGATGTTTTTTTTCAGGATTATTGATAAAAATAGAAAGTTCTAAAGAACAACATTTATTAGAAAAATATTTTTTATTTGTCTGTTTTAGGTCTAAATAGTCTTTATTGTCATTTTTAGGTCTTTTCTGAATAAAAGTATTATTTACTTTAAAAACAAATCTTACTAACCCAAACATTTGAACAGTGGTGTATGTATATCATTTGTGGTAAGGACAACATTTTCTGTTGAATAAAGCTTGAGATAAAGTGTGAGACCCGGAGCACAAACAACAAGATAACTGGATAGAGATATGGGCCATATTTTAGAACTGTTTGTTTTACTATGTTTTTTTTTTTTTTTTTTTTTTTTTTTTTTTTTTATTGTTATGAAGGAAATAACATTGTAGCCATGTGCAGTGATCCGGCAGTATCCAATCAGCAATATTCTTACAAGCCTTAAATCATCCTCTCTCTCTCTCTCGCTCGCTCGCTCTCTCTCTCTCGTCATGTCCTCTTTAAACTCCTCACTACCAAGGAGATGTATGATTCTCTGAGAAAGCTATCAGTTAGCATTTCCGCGAATCTTTTTTAAGCCATGAAAATGCCATATGACTAATCACTTTGAAATCTGCATGATAATGGTGTCATGATACGGATTGGCCGATGGCACCACAAGAACAAGCCCAAACCTTTATTAAATGACTATCATGGTGTCAAAGAAAGCAGGTGGGGGATCCCCGCCGCCATTTTGAAGTGCGTTCAGCTTTGAGAAGTGGACAAGGGAAGTTTAAATGGACAGACCCTTGCTCCCTCGATTTAGACTGAGGGAGCGAGTCTACTTCATATGTACACTTCAGGCAGCTTCATATACCACAATGCAGCATGATTGTGATGTCGCAGCAGATTACGTTTAATAACACCACCACAAACAACTCTGATATTTTAAAGGGACATATAATGGTACATGCACTTTTACAAGTTGATTGCATGGAAATGTGTGTTGGAAGTGCCTTTACACAACTATCCTATAATGATAAAAATCCATCCAGTGTTTTTTTTTAATGTTCTTTTTATGTTTTCTCCTTGTGAAGTTTTATTAACTAATTTCGGGAGGAGCACTAACAGATAATTAAACAACGGAGCCGTCAGCTAATCAAACCTAATTAACAAGGGGAGCACGTCAGATAATTAAACCTAATTAAACACAGGTGGAGCATGGTAAGCTAATCAATCTGATCAACGATAGGAGGTGTACTTATACTACAGATTTACCTCCTCTCGTTGACCATTTTCATTTTGGCATGGATGGCTTCAGGCAGGTCGCCCCACCTGCACACTCACGCTGCTAGGCTAACTCCAAATGCTCAAGAAACAAGTATTTTCCTAACAAAAGTTTAAGCTATTTATAAACTCAACTCATACCGCTTCATCAGCACTCATGGTAAAAGATTTCTGCTTTTCCCTACGAAACACAATTGGCATTTTGTCTTCTAACAATTCTAATCGATGAACAACTTCAATAATCAATGTCCTAAAAGCATGTTAATAACGTTGCGTTTTTGGAACCACGACAACAGAGTCAACTGCGAAAGCAGCACTCGTTCATCAAAGAATGCACACTGCTGAGACTTGCAACATTAAACTACAACAGTTTCTGACTTAAGAAATAGAAAACGATCTTAAATAATGAATGTATTGTATGAATGAATGTATTACTGGCACACCTCAAGCTTTCGATCGCTGTGTACTATGCCTACGTTACTTTTAATCCACGAGAATACGTTCATCATGCACGCGCACGCGGTGACCGTGGCGATGAACAAATAATTATACTTCTGGGAAAGTGAATGTACAGATATTTTGAGGCTACATCACTCAGATAATGACAATGCTACAGCGTGCATCACAAAAAAGACAAGCCACTAGTCGGAACCAGCTCTCCCTTGATCCAATACGTCTCAACTTGACTTCCAAATGAGCTCGGTCACACAGGGACACAGTGAGTACAACCTTCTTACAAGCATTTGCGACTCAGGGTATTTCCACACCTTAAAGTCCGCACTGGGGTCTGAACTGAAGCTCATGTTTTGATTCATTTTTACATGTTGGATTAGTTTTGTTTGCTTTCACATTGCAAATTGTGCGAGTGCACTAAAGAACTTACATGACATGCGTCCTGCTGTAGTGATGTCGTTTACGAACGATTCGTTCATTTTGTATGAATCTTTAATCCGAATCTTTTGAACAACGAGTTTTCTCAGAGAGCGATTCGTTCATTTGTTTACCGAGCACGTGCATATGTTCTGTACAGGGAAGTACTAAACGTGCTGGAAAATGTAACATGTAACATTTTAATTAGATTCAGCTTAAATTAACGGGATCACTTTAGAAAAGATTCGTCCATTTTGCTGAACAAGATTCAAAGATCCGTATCAGTAAAAAGGATCCGAACTTCCCACTACTATTGCAGTGTGCTGCTTCTTGACATTGATTGGCTCGTAAACGAACGTGCGTCTGACGTCAGCGCATCGTCACTCGGGCGAGTAACTCCCAAAAACTTAGCCAGCTGACTCTTTGCCTCACTGCCTTACGAGACATGGCTTGTAAAGCGGCGTTTTGTCAATGATTTTGGACAGACTTCTAAGGCAGTGTAACAGTTTAATGATCTGCAGCAAACAGAGAGAGCTTTTGTGAAAACTAAGCACATCTAATTACTTCACTAGTACTACATTTATAATGACACCAGAAGTGGAAATATTGGTGGTTGCGTGTTTAAAAATAAAAATAAATAAATAAATAAATTTAAAAAAAAAAAAAAAAAAAAAAAAAAAAAACTGGAAATTCCTTTTGAAATATCTTTAGAAGTTGTAGCCATTCATACAAACAAAATTCACCTAAAGAAGGCTTTCTATAAGGCTTTTAACATTACATCAACATAAAAAGGAACTTCCTGTAAATGGTCAGATAATTCAAACCATATAGAACGCTTTCGCACAAGAAACGAACCTAATCTTCGTTCAGTTTGATCCGGACAGAGACTTTGCAAACTGAAAGTCAGAATCCGGACGAAGCAAGACGAGCTGCATTTCACGAAATACAATCCAATTTGGAGCTCCTGTTTTCCTAAATATAACACAAATTTCTTACAGTAGGCTATATTGTATAGCATAATAATTATTATTTTAAGCCATCTTATATTTTGGGGAAAGAAAACGTATATCACGATTACGCAAACCTCAAAGGCCATGATTTCATTAAATAAACGTGAGCTTCACATTCAGAATCTGTGCGATCTACAGCCTTCACAACAACAACGCTCTATTTCAGAGCAGTTCACAATCATGATTAGTTCTCGTTTATGCCAAGTAAATGCATACAATGACAAGGTTTCTGTACTACGACTATATCGTAATTTGTGGCACACAATTGTGAGGGAGTATATGTTATTTCCTTCATACTAGTTAAAAGGAGCATTCTACAATAATCAAGCAGTAATTTCAAAAGTCTCAGTTGGTCATACAAACATGTTTCTCCATTTGTCTGTTCAACCATTTTTTCTTCTGCCGCAGCAGTGCCGTTCCTTCAGTTCCCGCAGGAGCTGAGTTTCTCCGGCTAATTTTCTCCACAGCAGCAGCAGTGCTGTTCCCTCTGCTCACACGGAGCTCAGTTACTCTGGCTAAACTTTCTCCACTGCCGCAGCAGTGCCGTTCCCTCTACTCCCACAGGAGCTCAGTTTCTCTGGCTAATTTTCTCCACTGCCGCAGCAGTGCTGTTTCCTCTGCTCCCGCAGGAGCTCAGTTTCTCTGGCTAATTTCACCACTGCCGCAGCAGTGCCGTTTCCTCTGCTCCCGCAGGAGCTCAGTTTCTCTGACTAATTTTCACCACTGCCGCAGCAGTGCTGTTCCCTCTGCTCCCACAGGAGCTCAGTTTCTCTGGCTAATGTTCTCCACTGCCACAGCAGTGCTGTTTCCTCTGCTCCCGCAGGAGCTCAGTTTCTCTGGCTAATTTTCACCACTACCACAGCAGTGCTGTTCCCTCTGCTCTCACAGGAGCTCAGTTTCTCTGGCTAATTTTCTCCCTTATCCATCTGGCGAGGCTCCCCCATTGGAAGCAATGAGTCTTAATCTCCCATCAGATGTCGTCAGAGCCTCTCAGTCACTATCCATCTTTTCTTTTTCCGTCCGGTGAAGCTTCCCTTTCCGATTGCAGCGAGCATTGATCTCCCGTCGACTGCTGTGAAAGCTCTCCTGGCGGGTGTTTCCTCATCTCTTTCTCCGTACCGTCGGCCGATAGTACCCACTCATCTGATGCCAGGAATCTGCTCCTGGCGGAAGCTGGGTGGGCCCCCTCGGTCAGTCTTTTTAATTTCGACGCCCCATTTATCAATTTGGTAGGGCTCACTCATCTGACGCTGTGATTCTAATCTCCCGTCAGATGCGGCTTGAGCCCCCGATCGACGGTTTTTCAAACTTCGCGCATGTCGAATCCCGTTGTGCGCTCTTTCTCCGGACGGTAAGGTTTTTTCGTTTGTTGCAGTGAGCCGGGCCCCCCTCAGACATTGCAAGAGCTTTCCCGATTGGTCATCTTAATTTGAGGAAGCTCCTCATTTATCGGCCATTAGGGTTAGTTTCTCGTCTGTTGCAGTGAGCCCGGCCCCACTCAGACGTTGCAAGAACCTTCCCGATCGGTCTTTCCAATTTGAGGATGCTCCTCATTTATTGGTCGGTGGGGGTTTGTTTCTCGTCTGTTGCAGTGAGCCGGGCCCCCCTCAGACATTGCAAGAGCTTTCCCGATTGGTCATCTTAATTTGAGGAAGCTCCTCATTTATCGGCCATTAGGGTTAGTTTCTCGTCTGTTGCAGTGAGCCCGGCCCCCCTCAGACGTTGCAAGAACCTTCCCGATCGGTCTTTCCAATTTGAGGATGCTCCTCATTTATTGGTCGGTGGGGTTTGTATCTCGTTGTGCGCTCTTTCTCCGGACGGTAAGGTTTTTTCGTTTGTTGCAGTGAGCCGGGCCCCCCTCAGACATTGCAAGAGCTTTCCCGATTGGTCATCTTAATTTGAGGAAGCTCCTCATTTATCGGCCATTAGGGTTAGTTTCTCGTCTGTTGCAGTGAGCCCGGCCCCCCTCAGACGTTGCAAGAACCTTCCCGATCGGTCTTTCCAATTTGAGGATGCTCCTCATTTATTGGTCGGTGGGGTTTGTATCTCGTTGTGCGCTTTTTCTCCGGACGGTAAGGTTTTTTCGTTTGTTGCAGTGAGCCGGGCCCCCCTCAGACATTGCAAGAGCTTTCCCGATTGGTCACCTTAATTTGAGGAAGCTCCTCATTTATCGGCCATTAGGGTT
Source organism: Pseudorasbora parva (assembly GCF_024679245.1). Lineage (NCBI taxonomy): Eukaryota > Metazoa > Chordata > Actinopteri > Cypriniformes > Gobionidae > Pseudorasbora > Pseudorasbora parva. The sequence continues at coordinate 27,945,585 of NC_090187.1, forward strand.
AGTTTCTCGTCTGTTGCAGTGAGCCCGGCCCCCCTCAGACGTTGCAAGAACCTTCCCGATCGGTCTTTCCAATTTGAGGATGCTCCTCATTTATTGGTCGGTGGGGGTTTGTTTCTCGTCTGTTGCAGTGAGCCGGGCCCCCCTCAGACATTGCAAGAGCCTTCCCGATCGGTCACTCTAATTTGAGGATGCTCCTCATTTATCGGCCGTTAGGGTTTGTTTCTCGTCTGTTGCAGTGAGCTCGGCCCCCCTCAGACGTTGCAAGAACCTCCCCGATCAGTCTGTCAAATTCAAGGTTGCTCCTCATTTATTGGCCGGCAGGGTTTTTCTCGTCTGTTGCAGTGAGCCAGGCCCCCCTCAGACGTTGCAAGAGCCTTCCTAATCGGTCCTTCTGATTTGAGGATGCTCCTCATTATCAGCTGGTACAGCTTGTTTCTCGTCTGTTGCAGTGAGCCTGGCCCCCCTCAGACGTTGCAAGAGCCTTTCCGATCGGTAATTTTATTCAAGACCGCTCCTAATTAATTGGCCGGTAGGGTTTTTTCCCATCTGTTGCAGTGAGCCTGGCCCCCCTCAGACGCCGTAAGAAGCCTTCCCAATATACCCCGCTGATTTTGAGGATGCTCCTCATTTATCAGCTGGAAGAGCTCATCTTACATCTGTTGCAGTGAGCCAGGCCCCCCTCAGACTTGGTAGAGAGCCTTCCCGATCGGTATGCCAAATTCTAGGCTGCTCCTCCTCTATCGTTCAGTAGGGTCTTCTTTTTCATCTGTTGCAGTGAGCCTGACCCCCCTCAGATGCTGTAAGAAGCCTTCCCAATCTGCCCCCCTGATTTTGAGGATGCTCCTCATTTATCAGCCGGAAGAGCTCGTCTTACGTCTGTTGCAGTGAGCCAGGCCCCCCTCAGACTCGATAAAGAGCCTTCCCGATCGGTACGCCAAATTCTAGGCCGCTCCTCATTTATCGTCCGGTAGGGTTTTTCTCGTCTGTTGCAGTGAGCCCGGCCCCCCTCAGATGTTGTAAGAGCCTTCCCATCGGCCTCTCTGATTTTGAGGATGTTCCTCATTTATCAGCCGGAAGAGCTCGCTTCTCGTCTGTTGCAGTGAGCCGGACCCCCCTCAGACGTTGCAAAGGGCCCTCCCGATCGGTAATTTTATAAAAAAAATTCTCCTCATCCATCGTCCGGTAGGGTTCTTTCCCGTCTGTTGCAGTGAGCCTGGCCCCCCTCAGACGCGGCAAGAGCTTTCCCGATCGATCTTCCAACGCCCAGTTTCCTTCAGCCAGTAGAACCCGTCCGCCCGAAGCAGCGAGGCAACACGGGCTCTCCTGGTCTAGCAGCTAGGCCTCTCAAATTATCAGCCCACCAATTTTTCTGCGTATTTGGGGGTTTTTCTGGTGGCTGTCCTCCACTCCTTGCATTTTGGAGGATACTCTGGGTTCGGGCAAAAATCCGAGCCCGGAGCCCTCCCCTGGACAGCACGCCAAATACGCATAATCTTTACTCTATTTAATTTGATGTAAGTGGGAACTCGTGAAGTGAAGTTTTATTAACTAATTTCGGGAGGAGCACTAACAGATAATTAAACAACGGAGCCGTCAGCTAATCAAACCTAATTAACAAGGGGAGCACGTCAGATAATTAAACCTAATTAAACACAGGTGGAGCATGGTAAGCTAATCAATCTGATCAACGATAGGAGGTGTACTTATACTACAGATTTACCTCCTCTCGTTGACCATTTTCATTTTGGCATCCCTCCACCACCCCATCTCCTCACTTCAATTTAATAAACCCTCATTAGATGCTATCACAATCCATAAAACATTACAGTCTAGTTATAGAGTATCTTTACCACAGGGGGGGGATACTCTGGGTTCGGGCAAAAATCCGAGCCCGGAGCCCTCCCCTGGACAGCACGCCAAATACGCATAATCTTTACTCTATTTAATTTGATGTAAGTGGGAACTCGTGAAATATGTTTTCTCCTGTCTCCTGTCTCAGCAGCATTTCACCTCAAACCCGCCCTGAGCGAGTTTTCATTATAGTCCGCCATTGTTGATACGCTGAAGCAGAATACCAGGTGTGTGCAAAATCCACTAATCTACTCTTACTTCAGCAAATAAAGTCAACCATATTAGACTAGACATTTGGCTGATCGGGAAGGTGCTTTCCAGTTTAGTGCACACATTCTTTGTTAACCCTTTCGCACGTACGTTCTTAAAAATAAGACTGGCAGCCTGGCGTGAGTTTTTTTATTGCGACCGTTATTATGCAATGACATGCGTTCTAATTTCCATGGTAACACACATCAACCTTGACACGTGAGTTTTTGCAGTGACGCAGTCACAATGGCGCTCGTGGTGGATGACCGCGTGCAGGTGAGCGCTCTATGAATGTTTTGCTTTATTTTTTTAATTCAAAACCTTTCACATTATTTGTTAGCGTGTACACACTATGGTTGACATGTTTATGTTGCTATTTTTTCCCCACTGCTTTGAATTTCGCTTGCACACGGCATTTTGCATCTCCCTCACAACATCCGCGTGTCAAATGGTGAGTATATTTTAGTTTTTTTCCTCCTATTTTGGAGCACATATAATTATTTACAAACATGCAATAAATATGAATAAAGATATTTAAAAAATTATCTTGTAAAACGAACAGTACTCAAAAATGTGGACGTTCAAATGTCATGTTTGTCGTTTTGCACCTTGCAAATATGCTCCGTGCATTCGGTAAAGTTATTAGGGTTCAGTTGACTTGATACGTAACATGAATATATTATTTGTTTTAGTGTTTATATTGTTACTGAGTTTCATATTTCACTAGCAAAGCAGAGAAAAGCTATATGGTCACGCCTCACTGACTATTAGCTTGCATATAGTTTAAGTTACATGATGTCAAATGCATACATGATGACCTTTTCTCTGCTTTGCTAGTCAGAATGTGTTGTATAAGTTTAGCATAATTCAAACGTAAGTCATTTCTTAAAAAGAAATTGCAAAATGTACACATTTCATTCATGTTTTATTAAATCTCCTCAATTTAAGCTAAATGTTTTTTTGTTTAGACTATTATACATATATACACTTTCTAATAAAATTACAAAACAAATTATAAATATAATTGCAATGAACAACAATCAAAATAGTATTATAAACAAAACAATAAATATACTGTTCTCCAGCAGCCCTCTCATCAGGTTCGTCCTGAATTGCAGGGAGGTGATTTCCTTTCCTACTCACAGTAGAACAAATCCATAGGGCGTAAGGAAGAGGATAGAATAGTATGTGACAGTGTGATCTGTTTATTATTGTACATTTGTTTATAGAGGGTATGCATGTGACCTCACTGTCAGCTGGAACACTTTATATAAAACACCTTATATCTTATACCTTAATCGCAATATTGCCTCTCTGACCAAAGTGCATGTGCGCGGACATATACGGATGCTGTGCGTTGTTCACACAACTTCATGAATGAACTCTGTGACATTATTCTGAAGTTTTCTCTTCTCCAAATCACTAAACACTGTCAACACAACCCGCTGTGCAGTCTCTGCTCCTTATCTTCATCCAGATGGAGAGAACGTGACGACAACGTAGGCCAACCCGGCATTGCGATGTTCATCAGGGTGCTGAATAATATCTTGTACAGCCATAAAGATGTATTTTGAATTGCTAGCAGATTTAAACAATGGCCAGTAACATGCATAATGTATGCCTATATGAGTGTGGTATAACTTATTAGCAAATAATAAAAACTATTAGAAGAGAGATTTTAAAAAACCTGTTATAATTGAATTAATTCTTTATTTAGTTATAATTGAATTAAAATATTTTAGTTATAATTAAATTAATTTATGGACTGACACAATCTGTTCAGTAAACCACTGTTTAAAAAAAAAAAAAAAAAACTATTTTATATTTAGTTTTCTCTCCCCTGCTGTACCGAACCGTGACTTCAGAACCGAGGTGCATACCAAAACGTCACTTTTGTTTACCATTACACCCTTAGTATATTGTATTTATTTAAAGCATTCACAGGCAAATTTGATTTATGTATTTTACTGGTTTCAAAATCAGGCATGTAAAAATGCCAGGAAATGTTCTTGTCAATATCCATGGATCACTGGATCTTTCGTAAGTTTTAAGCACCACTATATCAAGTCTAACCTTTAGTTTAAACTGAAACTTGTTTACTCGTTGTTTACACCGGTTCCCCTATTAAATCCAGTCACGCAGCAGCTCTTTTGCCACTCACTCAGGAAAGTGACATCCATGCATACCCTTTATAACACTTTTGTTTACATTAATTGAAAATGTGATCAATTTTTTTTATCTTGTTTATATTCTTTGATTTATAGAAATATCTTACCAGTAATTTGCCGGTAGACAATGTGGCTGTTCAGTAAAACTGTGTCAAGTAGGTGAAAGAAGATATTTTTGTACCACTTGGTAGACTTTCTGGTGCATTCAAGAAAACCAGTCATCATGTCCGCTTTGTCAACTGCTCCCATCTTTTTGTTGTACACCAGCACACAGACTGGCTTCATCTTGGCTTGCCCAGTGATGTGATCCAGCTTCCCTGTGGCTCCCATACCAGTTGGGTGGACAATGGTAAGGACATGGACATCTCTCTTATCATGCTATTTGACTGCCAACTGTGATCCATTTTCCTTGAGTTCCACATTACCCTTTGTCATTCTACAGGTGAATGTTGGCATCCCTTTGCGGTTTGCACGCACAGTCCCACAAGCTCCAGTGCCAAGAGACAAGGTTCTGGAAAAGTGTGGGACTACTGTACCAGTTATCCACATAAAGGACATGACCCTTTCTGAGGTAAGGTCCTAGTAGTGTCATTACAACAGACCCAGAAATCCCAAGTCCTTGGTGGTGTTTTATGTCACTGTTAGATCCGGAGTAAATGATCATGTCCTGCACATAACCAGTGAGCACATCACACAAAACAAAAAACTTGACCCCAAATCTGTGCCGTTTAGATGGAATGAACTGACGAAATGCCAGCCTGCCTTTCCACTTCATCAGAGATTCATCAACACACAGATCCCGGTATGGCACAAAAATGCGATGAAAGGAGGAGGTGAGAGCAGTAAAAATATTTCTGATTTTTTTTCAGAGGGTCATTTAAAACTGCTGTTGCATTGTTTGAACAGTGAAGACAGCAGAGGAGCAGAAGGAATCGGTCCTGTGAAAACAAAGACCCGAAAAATGGTGTCAAGAGCATGGGGTCTGTGCTCCAGTAATCCTGAGCTTGAAGGTTCGGGGAAAGGTCTTCATCACTGTCACTCTCTGCCTCACTGTTAAAATTCTCCTCATCAGAATTAAAAAAAAAACTCCTCTATTTCCTCACTTGTCAGTTGTCTTCTTTTGAAAAAATTGTCTTGCTTTTTCTCTGAAGTAGTTAAAAACTGGTAAATTGTATTAAAATTGTGTCTGCAGTGGGTACCAACGCGAGCGTGAGGTAACAGTGACATAACTTGTCAGCGGGAAAAAATGCTTGCAATGCATGTTTTACATTTAAATTTATGCATTTGGCAGACGCTTTTATCCAAAGCGACTTACATTGCATTTTAAGGTACACATGTTACATTTTTGTCAGTTTTTGCTTTCCCTGGGAATCGAACCCATGACCTTGGCGTTGCTAGCACTATGCTCTACTGTTTGAGCTACATGAAAGGTTTTATTTTATTATTTTTCATTAAAATATTTTCAAACTTGTTACCTAAATTTAAATGGATGCAAGTTAACTCCTTATGGTTTATGTACTTATTAAAAATATATATGTTAGAATAGATGTTCTGTAATTTATCACTAGCTGTGGGTGTGGCGCCGTCATGTGTTTACAACAGTACCAGGGAGGCAGTCAGCTGGATTTGCGACAAGATCACCCACTTCTCCTGATTATATGTGACATTACATGAGGGAACAGCCCTAGACTGATCGTACACATTAAATGGTAGTAAATGATTGGGTTAGTTGATATGTAATGTTATAGCGGGCTAACGTTATGGGCATTTGTGCCGCGATTATGTGTTTACAACAGTGCCAGGGAGGCAAAGCTAGCTGGAGTTATAACACAAGATCACCCACTTCTCCTGATATATGTGACATTACGTAAGGGAACAGCCTAGACTGATCGTTCACGTCAAAGGGTAGAAAATGATTGTTATTTGATCGGTAATATTATCACGGGCCATTTATAACACTGAAATCTTGCTGTTATATATATTAGTATGCAGTTACAAACTATATTTAGTGTTTGCTGATATTTTTGTGGTTGTGTAATATAATTTGAAGTGTATGAAACCTAAAATAAACATTAAAAGACACCGAGCTAAGTCAGTCTTTCATTCACTCAGTCTTTGGCTCAGCGCCAGTCAGCGCGCTAAAACAGATTTTAAATTTTGAATTCGGCAGTTGATCACTGAGCGTTCTAATCGCACCGGTATGATCGTACGCACCAGGGACCAGCACAGAATGATCATACGGGTTTGATCGTACGTGTCAAAGGGTTAAAGGGGGGGTGAAACACTCAGTTTCAGTCAGTGTCATGTCAATCTTGAGTACCTATAGAGTAGCATTGCATCCTGCATATCTCCGAAAAGTCTTTATTTTTTTTATAATTATATAAGAAAGATGCGCTGTTCCGAGTCTTTCCGAAAAAAGCCGAGCGGGTGGGGGCGTGTCGTGTGAGCGGAGCTAAATAATGACGTGTGCAGCAGCGCGCTGCAGTGAGGAAAGTGATTCGCTCTGTGAGGAAAGTGATTCGCTCAGTGAGGAAAGTGATTCGCCCGCCGCGTGAGGAAAGTGATTCGCTCTGTGAGGAAAGTGATTCGCTCAGTGAGGAAAGTGATTCGCCCGCCGCGTGAGGAAAGTGAGTCGCTCTGTGAGGAAAGTGATTCGCTCTGTGAGGAAAGTGATTCGCTCAGTGAGGAAAGTGATTCGCCCGCCGCGTGAGGAAAGTGATTCGCTCTGTGAGGAAAGTGATTCGCTCAGTGAGGAAAGTGATTCGCCCGCCGCGTGAGGAAAGTGAGTCGCTCTGTGAGGAAAGTGATTCGCTCTGTGAGGAAAGTGATTCGCTCAGTGAGGAAAGTGATTCGCCCGCCGCGTGAGGAAAGTGAGTCGCTCTGTGAGGAAAGTGATTCGCTCAGTGAGGAAAGTGATTCGCCTGCCGCGTGAGGAAAGTGAGTCGCTCTGTGAGGAAAGTGATTCGCTCAGTGAGGAAAGTGATTCGCCCGTCGCGTGAGGAAAGTGCTAATACAGATCGACCGCCGGCCTATCAGTGGGTAAGTCAGTAGCTACTGGTTATTTCACCTGTTTAGCATCCTACAAACCAGCGCTTTGATGGGCGTAGGCTGTTGCTTTCGCTCTCTCCCTCGCTCTCTCTCACGCGCTTCCGGTAGAATTGTCCGTAAGGCCCATACAAGGAAATTCCGCCCCCACTAACGTCAATGGGGACGCATGATCTCAAAAAACTTGCCGAAACTTATGACTAACCGGAAGTAGTATTTTTGACAAAGAAATACTCCCATCAAACGTCCACCTTAACTTTTGAAACTTTGTCTATGTTTAGTATGGGATTCCAAGTCTTTAACAGTGTAAAAAGATCAGTATGCATGAAACAGCATTTCACCCCCCCTTTAAGGTGATAAGGGTGGAAAGTCTGAACAGGTTGCAGAAACACATGCAACTTATGCTTCTGCTGTTTAAGATTGTGATTGTGATTGTGAAACCGCATACATGCACAGGAAAGCAGCAGATGGAAAAGGCATGATTACATGGCACTATCGAGAAGAGTAAAAAAAAGAAGAAGAATCAACCAACACATCATTTTAGCTCTTTCAAAACTTTCAAGGTCTAGCTGTAAACAAACAAAATATCTCTTTCGTATCCCAGCTGTAAAGTGGCACATCGACAAACGTGTTTTGACGGCGCTGTTCGTGCTGAGCATGTTCAGGGAAGAGAACAGCATGAAAATAAGGAGCATGTTGTTTAGGAATTCTTAGGGGGGAAAAACACCCATCTGTCTCCTAAAAAAAACTCTGTACAAACCATTGTACCTTTCTACTTTGTCCCATTGTAAGCACCTTTTGTTTGGCCTGATATTTTGAAAGTTATTGAATGTGATCTGTCACTGGAGGTCTGGATATGCCTTCTCTGCTCAGAACTGCCATGATAACCTTTTTGGACACTGACCTTTGTTATGGAGGGGAGTGTCCATGTGTGTCAGTATGAATAACCTTTCTGGTGGTAGCTGTCATTAAAAGGCACTAGAATTTGATTGAATAAAAATGTGTTTGCAAAAACATTGAGAGTAAGACAGTAGAGACAGTAAAACAAGGTTGTGTTTGGAATGCTACGCTAGCATACTATTGTGCATTACGCATATGACATATAACCCCCATATGTTGTATGCTTAATGCATACAGAATGCTTCTTTTACTCAAATATAATTTGTCATACAACAACATGCACTCCATTCAACCTCCAAGTAAATTCAGACATTTTTAAAAGCCTTTTCTTCTTGACTCATTATTTGATATACTGCCAAGACTCAAGATATTTTATTAAAATGCAAAATTACCATATTTCCGGGACATATGGAGTACGGTCATGTGACAACAAATGTTAGATGGGTGTATGGATCTATGTATAAATAGATGGATGTAAAGCATGCCACTACTGGATTGGAGATATGTTCTCTGGAGTGACTGGAGTCTGGCAATCCGTTGGACCAGTCTGGGGCAGAAGCACTGTACTTGCCTGACTGTGCACAAAGCAAGGTCCATAAAGACATGGATGAGTGAGTTTGGTGTGGAGGAACTTGACTGGCCTGCAAGGAGTCCTGACCTCAACCCGATAGAACACCATCGGGATGAATTAGCGCGGAGATGACACGCCAATTCGTATGCCATTTTGGCGTGCTATAAAGACGCATAATCGCTTTTTAGCATGTTTATCAACGCCGTTTCTTTCTACCCCCCTACACTGCCCCTACCCCTAAACCTACCAATCACACACACACACACACAGCCCCTAAACCTACCCATCACACACACACAGCCCCTAAACCTACCTATCACAAGAAACATTCTGCATTTTTACATTTTCAAAAAAACATAATTTAGTATGTTTATAAATCCATTTACCTTGTGGACACACATATTCAGACACATTTTGAACGCGTAACTCAAACTTCCCTAAACCTACCCATTTGTGTATTATAAAAAACAGGATAACAGGCAGATATGTCTGCAGGCACAATTTATTCAGAAAGTACAAATGCTCCAAGTGTTCCGAGGCCAAACGATTGATTTGTGTAAAGAAAATCCCCAAAAGCGATCAGAACGTCGACTCCATTCGCCAAAGATTAATAATAAATTTCAAATATTGCCGCCGGAAGAAACGTCAGGTCAGCTTTGACAGCATTGGCTGTCGTGTGTCTCGTGACCAATTGCATCATTACGTCAGCTTTGATTGTAAAATGCCATTGGCCCTCCTGTTTCTCGTGACCGATCGCGTCATTTTCATCATTGTCGTCTCGCATGTATCATTTGAATCAGACAGAAATCGAGTGCGTGTTTGTTCTGTTCACAAAGGGGCGCGATCATCATTTCAACGACTAAAACATTAATATCAACTGTTCTTCACATGACGATATCGTATGACTTCAGAAGACTTGGAATGCAACATGAGTTAATATGTTTATACTGTTTTTTGGTCCGTTTTTGCAATAAATACATGTTACTGTACATTTATGCCTGTTACGTGTTTTAATTTAATTGTTGAGAGTGGGTAGGTTTAGGGTAGGAGTGGAGTTAGTTGCTCCAAAATATAAAATTAGGCTATAAATATTAATTGTGTCAGATCAGGTTGGCGGAATCACACGGCGTAGACATACACGCGGAGATGATGGTTTGTTTGGGCGTAGACATACACACGGAATCACACGGCGTACACATACACGCGGATAGCTCAAAATGCGTATAGATAACACGCCACTTACCTTTAGAAAGTGGCGTGTATGTTTACGCAAAGTCATGATGTCATGTTGGCGAGCCAGACTTTCTCGCCCAACATCAGTGCCTGACTGATGAATGAAGAATGTACAAAAGAATGTACAAAAATTCCCATACACACATTCCTAAACCTTGTGGAAAGTCGTTCCTAAAGAGTTGCAGCTGCAAAGTGTAGGCCAACTCAATATTAAACCCTACGGACTAAGAATGAAATGTCATGAAAGTTCATGTGCATGTATGGTGTCCCAACACTTTGGCAATATAGTGTAGATAAATATATATTTTTAACCCATTCGCATGTAAGTTTAAATTATTCTAAGTGAGTTTTTTTAGGCAATTGTTATTTAAGAACATTTCCACTTATTGTTTCCATGGCGACACGTCATGCTTGTCACTTGACACACTGCAGCCAAAATAGTGCTGTATGACATTATCGCTTTTATTTAATTCTTCATTTTTTATTCAGAATATTCTCAAACTTGCTTATGCGATATAATGTGAGATGGACAGTACATATTTGAATAAAATATGAATAAAACATACTCTAATGTATAAACTCTAATGTATTGTTTTACTAGTATTTATGTGTATTTAAATGTTTAAAACCTAAAAAAAACATAATGTGGTTGAAAACACTGCATAGTTGTGATATATGACAAGCGCTGATCGCGTGTCCATCTCTGGCTCAGCGCCAGCCAAAGCACAAAAGCACAGTTTGAATCTGGCAGTTGTCACGTCACTGAACATTCTAAATCCATGTGGGACATTACTCTCAGGGGCACAGAAATAAAAATCCCATATGTGGGACCATACTGCTCAAAATGTTAATAAAAACGATTTTGTTCAGTTCTCAACTACCCTCACAGATGCACCTTGTGCTTACTACTACATAAAACGTAATTATTTGCAGAATACAGTTTGTACTGCACAGTGTGATGTACATTAAGTAGTAAGATAATATTCCATTCTGAACATACCCCACATATCACTGAAATGTACGTTAGAGTCATTGGGTTCAGAGGTGAAAAGACGATGTTCAGGTTGAGGTTCCTGCATGTTGTCCCATGCGGCAGCATGTAGCCGTGGGAGGGCAGCGATTGGACTGAGGCCGTCTGTTAGTCACACCCCTTAATTCAAATATACAGCCGCCCACTGTTTATCTCTGTGCATGAATATGAATTACAATTCCATGCTTCAGCAATCTGTGCGTCCTTGAGGAGATTTTCTTTTACCTGAACCTCCTTATTTTTCAATTACATAACCATGCATAGAAACCATTATTGTAATATCCTCATTCATTGAATCAACATTCAAGGCTTCCCTTCGGCTGAGAAACTGAGCTTTCAGATATCCAGCAAGTTAGAGAGGCAATTTACAGTATAAAGCTGAAAATAAACATTATGGCTTCTTTCACTCCACGGCTTCAAAGATCTGAACATTAAAGGCAATTTGTAATGTAGGGAGAGTTTTAGAAATGTAAAATAAGACCCTGGCACAAATTTCAATGCATTTAAGATACATTCAAGTTTTTTTAAGGGGTAGTTCTTTAAAACATACGTCAAATTGAGATCTTAGGCAAGTTTTTCATTGATGACTATAGACTAAAAATGACACACAAGCACACAAACATATGTCTGGTTCACTATCTTTGTGGGAACTCTCTATAGACTAAGGGTGCTTTCACACCTGCCTCATTTAGTTCGGTTGAATCGTACTAGAGTTCGTTTCCCTCTTTGGTGCGGTTCGTTTGGTCAGGTCTGAAAGCAGCAATCACACTCGGGTGCGCACCAAAAGCGGACCAAACAAGCGTACCGAGACCTCCTTGAAGAGGTGGTCTCGGTACGATTTCAAACGAACTCTGGAGCGGTTTGTTTGTGGTGAGAACGTGATCCGACCTCGAACAGAACCAACTGCAAAAGTACTGATCATTTTTGGACTGAACCAGCTGCCGTAGTTAGCTGCGCTGACATTGTGTGCATGATATTATTACCTGATACCTGATGTTTTGTTTGCATACTGTGGTAAATACAGTGTAGTAGATTATGGCCAGGGACAAAACTGGCCCGCGCAGTCATCTCTCCATAGTGTTATTATAGTTTGCTGGCTTTGCCTCTTCTGTTGGAATTTTCCCACACGGAAATTCTGACCAATCGAAAAGCAGTTTAGGAAATACGCCATGGCCAATGAGTGATGCGGATGTTGTCACGTGCCTGCGTTTTGATTCGTCTCAACTGGTTCGGACCAAAGCAATCTGTGGTGTGAAAAGGAACCAAAAAATCGGAAAAATGCAACAATGTATAATTGTTTGCCCTTGGTTCGGACCAAATGAACCGAACTAGAGATGTGAAAGCACCCTAAATGGTTTGTATATGGTATTAACTCTAGCTATATTCCATCCCCTTTTTTTTTACATTTTCAAAAAAAAAAAATGTGATTGTTTTCACATAGGTGCCTCAATTTAGCGGTTAGAAACCTCTCCAATTGAACCGCTTCACTGTAACTCACAAATCTAATTTGTACGAATTAAACTAATTTCTTGTCATGAGCGGGTAAATTATTTGATCTTAGAACTGTGGCAGATAAGAAAATAAAGGTCCCATGACATGAAAATGTCACTTTATGAGGGTTTTTTTAACACGATAAGTGTTAATATGTGTTCCCCCAGACTGTCTATGGGGCCCAGTAGAAATGGAGATGGGTGTAAACCAAGCCCTAGGTATCCTGCTCTGCCTTTGAGAAAATAAAAGCTCAGATGGGCCAATCTGAAATCTTCCCTATATGTCGTCATAAGGGGAAAGGTTATCTACCCTTTCTCTGCTATAACCTCCCAGAGAATTTGGAGGAAATGGATTCAGTTTATTTTTTTACTTTTAATTTGCAATGTCAGCACAGGCTTTACAAACAGACTTTTACCAGATGGATTTGACAACACTGCCACAAACAGTAAGTAACAGTGTTTTTTGAGCTACAGAGAGCGATCAAAGAACACTCTATGCAATGTACGGAGCTGTCAATCATACAATGCCGCGTGTTTATCTGCACACATACTAAAACTGCTGTTATATTGAATGATGCTTTTTTGCTGCAAAACGAAGCTCTTAAGGCCTGTATACACCGGGATGAATATTGCACACACTTATCGCCAATGTTTTTTGAGATGTTTTTTGGTGCTTCTTGAGTGTTCAGACCCAAGCAATTTTCACTGGTGATGCGCCAAGTGAACGTGCAAACTCAATTGATGGGGCTCCCAGTACATGTGGTGGTGCGGCACCTTAAGCTTCTGAGACTCGCTTGTTACACAGAAGAAGAAGAAGAAGAAGAAGAAGAAGAAGAAGAAGAGAGACAGTATTTACGTGTTTGCCGGAGCCATTCACACACTTTTTCGCTAACTGGCCAACAGAGGTGTTACAGTGACAGGGATTAGCAGCTCTTCTTTTTCTTTGTCTACTTATTACTTCTTCGTCGTATCAATGTATGTTCGGCAAGACCGTTTTGTGCTTCTGCGCCACCAAGTTGTGTTTTCCTTCAACGTCAGCACCTCCAAGCACGTGAACAAAAGCAGCGATCTCATTGGTGGGACAGTTCAAAAAAACAATCGTTTTTATTTTTATTTTTACATGCCGCTTTTACGCCTGACGTTTTGCACATCGGTGTGCACACTCACATTTGGCGCCCACTGTTTAGTCATGAGCCGTTAAATGTCGGCGATAAATGCGCAAAAATCGTCCTGGTATAAACATGACAGTTGTCAGTTGTGGTGAAAGCATTTTGTGAGAGAAATAGCATTGCAATGATGAGATCCCTGCATTCACGTGATAAACACTGTCTGTCTGCTCAGTGCCCACCACTGCAGCCTTTCATGTGATGGGAAAAGATCTAAAAACAGTGCTATAATCAACGCTTTCACGATTTGTTAATCTTGACAGCTGTATAGAAAAAGAGAAAATATTCGAGAGGGGTTCCACATGTAATACGCTTTTCAAATGCAAAGATGTCGACCAATCACAACAGTGGCCGTTTCCACTCAAGACACACAGCAGAGACGCCCCTTTAAACAGAGCATTTAAGCCAGAGGGCTAAAATCAGGATATAAAATGCCTTTTATTTTTAAATTATGAAATTTTATGATGTAAAAATCGTACTAACAATATAAGTACACCCCAGGAAACATTATAAAATAATAAAAAAATCCACATCAACCTATAAATAGTAAACAGCTTAAATATAGTAAATGTCTATTTAACTTCAGAAAGCTCACACGATGCGTAGTTTACTTTCATGATCATTTTTTGTTGTTTGACAACCTCTGGTCAACACCCACATTCATTAATTAAGTAAAACAGTGTCAACTTTTTGCTAAACACCTCTTTATGTGTTTCACAGAAGAAAAAGGTAAGAAACAACATGAATGTGAGTAAATGTTGACAGAATTAGCATTTTTATGTGAACTGTTCCTTTAACAACATTGCTGAGGTCTTAGCAAAATCAGCCTCATGAATTGCAGTGCTTATGTAAATGTTAATGTTGGAAGGCGAGGAGGAGAGATAGAGATTGTGTGTCTTTATGTGATGTGGTGAGGGCTGATGGGTAATTATGGCTGTGCTGAGTGAGGGGGCTCCAATACTCTGAAATACAGAAGCACTCTCACTCTTCTGTAATCCAGACAGCACATGCCTGATTTCATAAGTTGCGGTTTTCGTAATGTGCTTCAACCCCACAAAGTGAAATGGAGAAATATCGTAATAATCCACTTATCAGGAAGCAGCACATTCCGATAATCCTGCCTGCTAAAATGGGCAGCTGTTATAACTACTTTGGCGTTAGCTGTTGCCCCAAGTCCTTCCTGCGAAGAGTCAAGATGGAGCTGCCACGTACAACAAAGTAGAGGTGCCTTTTTGAGAGCGATCTGCGGCACGGCTGATACTGTGCCATGGAGTAAGAGTTCAGGAAATTACGTCCACAAACGCAGAAATACATGCATTTTTTCTCCTCTCTGGGTAGATTTGTCTGGTTCGCGAACGAAACATACTTTTGAACTGATTATTTTTAGGCAACTGGTTTGGACTGAACAGTCTGAAACTTTTCCCGGCTTGAGTCAGAACAGATCGACAATTTACTCGGTCAAAAGTCACTTTTGGATGTGCCTGATAGTCACTACAACTCGAAATGAGCCAATATCCTGGAGTATATGATCCAGTTAGTCCAACAAAGCGCACTGACCTGAGAACAGTACAGACATACCTGACATGCTGAGAGCTGTCTGCCGAGGGTTTCATAAAGGGGGCATTGATGTTTCTGATGTCTTTGCTGAAATTCAAAAAAAGTATAACAAATAAATTGTATTAGAAATATAACTGTGATCCGATGGGGAGTCAACATGCAGCAAGAGCAGTTCTCTCTCGAGTCAAAAGAGTCGGTTAATGGTTACAACATTTATCGAGTCATCTGTACACTGAACTGAGGAAACTGTTCAAACTCAGACATGAGCTGCTGATACGAGCATGCTTAAACCAAAATAAAGATTTCTGGTTTTGTTATTATTAGGGGTTGCACCGACTAGTAAACTAGTCAACTTTAATGCTCTGCCATAGTTGCTGGCCTATAGAGGGCGCAACAGGATAAGCAATTTCCTGACGCAGGCTCTGTTTTCAACAGTTACAAATGACAAATAAATGCATACTGCGAGAGCTCTCCACAAGACATGTTTGATTATACCACCTGGACGCTCAAAATTGATCGGGAAAATGGCCGCTTATTGTAGAGGTATGTTAATCATCGCACTGAACTAATGCGTGCTGCATTGCAACGCACACACAGAGCCGATCACGCGGAGATCGCGAGCGCCTCACACAAAACCATTCAGTAGCACAGAAATGTATTGTCGACACTGTGATGTGATTTATCAATAAAATAGCTTAGAAACAGAACAATTCTAGCATATTTCTTGATAACTAAAACTCACAGCTTCACTATTAGTAGAGACAGACGCTGGCAGGTAGAATTAATTCGCGCACAATCACTCAATGCATTCATATTGTGCTACTTTATCAGTATCTTATTCAGAACGAGCAAAAATTTGTGAGAAATATAACGACCAAAGACAAAAGAACTGACACAAAAGAAAATCGATTTTGCACAAGAAAATCGGTGTTCGCGTCTCAGCTCAAGGTTCAGGCTTATTTGTTTATTAATGACGTCATCAGCGACGTCGACTGAACTCACATAAATGTCGACTTAAAAAAATTGTAATTCGTTCAACCCCTAGTTCATATCAGAAGTAGTGGGCCTAACTATAAAATTTACTCTATTTTTCTTCCAGTTCTGGCCACCTACTTGCATATATGAGAAGCTGATGAATTCATGTGCTGTAAATCTAACTGACGGACTCTAAAATGTGGTGCAAACAAACATGGTGACGCCCATCTCACTGTATATCAAAATCAAGATAATTTGTAAAGGTTTTTAAACAAAACACACTCACATACACATATTTGAGAATCAGAATATCTGACATACAGCTCTGAAAAAAATTAAGAGACCAATTAACATTGAGAAATCCATGTTAAATGGTCTCTTAACTTTTTTTCAGAGCTGTCTTTTGAATTAAAAAAGAAAGGAAAATACATAATATCTGTCATACGATGTTATTGCGGATCCGGTGTGTCATGTGACAAGCATGACGTGTCGCCATGGAAACAATAAGGGGAAATATTCTAATATAACGTCACCTTTAAAAAAAAACTTACTCTGGGGGGTCAATTGTGTGATTATCTAGTAGTTGACCGCTTTTTTGAACTATAGTTCATTGAAACTAATTGTCTGAAAGAACCAGTATGCAAAAAAAAAAAAAGAATTGGCTTCCCATCACTATAGATTTCAGTTACTGTTTAAGCAATATCTTCCTGCTCTAAAACACTCTGTCTTTGTGTATATGGTTTGGATCTTGGTGAACGGAGGAGGTATTTCTTAGGCTTGTGGGTTTGCAGTTAGTGATTACTCATGGAACTCTCGCCAGAGTTTCCTCTGCAGACCACCTCTGATGCAATACAGACTAATCTTTGCACACTGAATTAAGGTCATTATTGTTCTCAGTTTAGCTGGTTTTGTTGCTGGATTACTGACTTGGTGTGCAGTGCAGTGGATTTCTCAATTGGGAGGCCATTAAAACCTGTAACTGTGTGCTGATCAGGTGTTGAAGTGTGCTTACAGAACATCAGAACGTCATCTTTATCACAATAATGGCCCTGATGTCTTTGCAACCTCGAAAAGCATGACATATTGATCAATATAGCTATTTACTGAGGATTTGACTGTTTAGTGAATTTACATTGCTACTTGAACATGCTACTTGTTGAAAAATTAATGGAAGACATTGTAATGCTCATTGGGGTGACTGAAGGAAAGGAAGTAGGCTAGTGCTTTAAAAGAGCTAAATGCATTATTGTCAAAAACCTTGTGGTCTTAGTGTTTGACAGATATGGATTTGCATTAAGCAAATGGCAATGTGTAAAGATGACTGTAATAATACCATTTAATGATTTTAAATGGTCACAATAAATAAATACAATTAAAAAGAACACATGATTCACCAATGTGCAACCCAAGTGGCCAAATATAAATTACTGACAGTGGCCATTAATCTCATAATATTATTTTGGGATTATTGTGTCCAATTTTTTCTTAATACACTGCCATGCTGTAATATGATGATTATACGTTTTCCTACATGCATGTTTAAGAAATGAAAAGCTACACACTCCATCAATAGGGTTAGAATCACTGTTACCAAACATATAACATGTTAGAAGCATATTAATCACTAATGATCCAATCATTGACTCTTAAAGAGGACATCTCTTTTACAAGATGTAAAATAAGTCTGGTGTCCCCATAGAGTACATGTGAAGTTTTAGCTCGAAAAACCCAACAGATAATTGTTTATAGCGTGATAAATTTGCCGGTGCGTACAGGTGAGCAAAAAGGTGCCGTTTTTGTGTCACTTTAAATGCAAATGAGCTGGTCAACCCAGAACAGATGGTGGAGCTTCAAGAGTATCCATAAAATAACTCCAATAAACTGTAATAAAGTGAGTGCTCCCCATTTCATTACTGCCATGATCAGCTCCAGAAACTATAAGCGGGATCAGGAACAGTTGGTATTAATACATCGAGTAACAACTTTTAACAACTTTTTGTATTGACCCTTGTTCACAACGATTTCTGTTGTAAAATGACATAAACATAAGGCAGACATAAACAAGTTTAGGTATGTGGGGGCTCTTATCTTGATGCGGGAGTACATGAAGACTGTTATGTTCACTCTTGCATCCAACAACAAAATACGTGAGGTCAGGTGCCTCCACGGCCTGGAGAAAATGGCCTAGGGCGAGGTCTATGCTAATACGGCAGAAAACTAGAGCATGGATACCCGATCCGCACCCGACGGGCCGGGCCGGGTTCGGACAGATATTTTGAAATTTTTTTCGGGTCGGGCTCGGTCACGTCAGCGCGATATTGCACATTTAACATTTAAAACAGCTTATTATGTGGGTAGCCAATGGGCCTGTTTAACTTGATGCAAAGGTTTGTTTTGTGATTCAAATTAATTTTAAATATTACCCTAACCGTCTTCCTGTGTGTATACATTTGTATCTGTGACAACGCGCAACACGTGCATGTGACGTGCGTGCGTGCATAGTATATTGTATTATTAGGGTACATGTGGCTGGCAGCGCAACGATGGAAGATGTTAAAAAGAAGTTGGCCTCAGGAGATTTTAAAACCGCCGAAAATGAAGGAAAGTCTACAGTGTGGAAGTATTTCTGCATAGTTGTCAAGGCTGATAGTGATGAACCTGTTGCTTATGTTCAGTGTAAGGGTTGCGGATTTCTCATGAAATATGACAGCAAGAGCGTCATGTGGATAGGGTTTGTAAATCACCTAGGCTACTGCAGCCGAGCATCACTGCCTTTGCTAGTACCTCAAGAAAAATCACTCAGCAGGCCAAAAAAAAAAACTGACTGAAAAATGCGTTGAGTACTGCTGTAAAGACATAAGGCCATTTCGTTCCATTGAAGGAGGGGGTTTTATTGAGCTGGCCCAGCAGCTTATTAACATCGGTGCTACATGTTTCAGTGGCAGCGCAGGACGTACTGCCTGATCCCACCACTGTGTCAAAACAGTGTCATGAACTGACAACAGAGAAACGCACAAAGCTTGTTGAGCAGCTAAATGACATTCTGACTGAGGTGAATTCGATCGGAATGAATACGGATATCTGGACGGAGGACTACCACAAATTAAGTTACTTGACCATCACTTGTCATTTTGTGACACGAACATTTAAAATGATAAGCACTGTCTTGACAACAGTCGCATTCCCGCTGAAAGAGGCTAAAACGGGAGAATATTAGAAGAGAAATCAGACTGCTAACGGTATATGGCCTGGATATGAGTCAGCTGAATAAAGTGGTGTGGGTGACAGACCAAGGCTCAAACATCATCAGTGCCCTCAGACCATATCGAAGACTTGACTGCCAAGATCACCTTTATAATACGGTGATGCGACACGCCCTGGACCTCACACAACTGGCCCAAGATGCTCCGACTGTTGCAGACACTCTGCATGCAACCAAGGCACTGGTCAAATATGTCAAAAAGACGGGCATGGCAGCTTTGCTGTCAAAAACAGTCATCCAAATGGCAGACACGAGGTTGAGGCAGACACAGCACTGTATATCTGACCTTAAATTCTGTCCGCTCGGTTTATCAAGAACTACGCGAAAAACTAAATGACCTAAATGACTAAATGTGTTCTGGCGGATCGATGCAATATCTCCAGATGTCCTTGACTTTCTTGTCGAGTTCCTGCAACCATTTTATGATGCCCAGCGCGAACTTGAAGGGGACCAGTACCCAACCATAAACCTGGTGTTTCTGTGGTTTGAGCAACTGAAGGATCACTGCAACAGAAAAACGACTGACAGCCCCTATCAAGCCATCATCCGCGAGCGGCATCTCACTTGGATTTTGCGTAAAGTGGAGATCCAAGAACTCCAAAAAATTGCAACTTTCCTTTGGCCTAGATATAGCCAGCTCTGAATGTTGTCCTCCTCAGATAGAGACAACCTTCACCTGGAGGTTCGGAGACAGCTCAGTGACCTCCGCACCGAGAAGACCGCCACTGAACCCGCGCCGAAGAAAGCTGCAGTTGACTTTGAGGAGTGGGAAAATGTACCTGTGGCAGATGTTACCGATGAAGTCGAGATGTACTCAAATCAAAATCATGCAATGCAGGACGACAGAGATGTTCTGGCTTGGTGGAGAGATCAGCAACTCAACTACCCGAAGCTAAGCGTCCTTGCCCGCGGCATCCTTGCCATTCCAGCCAGCAGCAGTAGCAGTGAGTGCAACATCAGCACTGCTGGCAGGACCATAGAGCAGAGGAGGACAGCCCTGAAGCCATCCACAGTTGATGCAATCCTTTTTTTCCATAAAAACCTGGATTAGCCTAAACTGATGTATGGATTAATATCCCATGTTGCAGTTTGGTAGGAATTTTCATTTCAATAAGCTGCGTTTGTGTTACGTTGTTTTGTTCTGTTAGCTTGGGCCATTTTTGGTATGCCTTTGTTAATTTAATTTCAGTTGGCTAACGTGTGCTTTGTTGTCCCGTGTGCGCGGCGCACTGATGCGCTCATCTGTAAGCATTTCAGAATGCCACAGTTGCTTAATAAAAGCGGGTTTTCCACACAAACAAACGTACGTGTGTCTTTAGTAGGAGGGGGAAAAAATTATTTTAACTGTCGGGCTCGGACATAAATATCTTAATGCCTGTCGGGCTCGGGTCGGGTTCGGTTACTGCTCTGTCGGGCTCGGGCCGAATCCGAAGGACAGAAAAATGCGGCCCGATCCGCACTCTACAGAGTATGTCAGCAGTTGTGGGTGGTCTCATTCAAATAACTAACATTATCCTGCTGGAAGTAGCCATCAGGGGATGGGTATATGGTGGTCATAAAGGGATGGACATGGTCAGAAACAATGCTCAGGTAGGCCGTGGGATATGAACAATGCCAATTGGCACTAAGGGGCCTAAAGTGTGCCAAGAAAACATCCCCACACCATTACACCACAACAACCAGCCTGCACAGTGGTAACAAGGCATGTTCTCATTCTGTTTACGCCAAATTCTGACTACCATCTGAATGTCTCAACAGAAATCGAGACTCATCAGACCAGGCAACATTTTTCCAGTCTTCAACTGTCCAATTTTGGTGAGCTCGTGCAAATTGTAGCCTCTTTTTCCTATTTGTAGTGGATATGAGTGGTACCCGGTGGGGTCTTCTGCTGTTGTACCCCATTCGCCTCAAGGTTGTGTGTGTTGTGGCTTCACAAATGCTTTGTTGCATACCTCGGTTGTAACGAGTGGTTATTTCAGTCAACATTGCTATTCTATAAGCTTGAATCAGTCGACAGCTTGAATCAGTCGGCCCATTCTCCTCTGACCTCTTGCATCAACAAGGCATTTTCCCCACAGGACTGCTGCATACTGGATGTTTTTCCATTTTCACACCATTCTTTGTAAACCCTAGAAATGGTTGTGTGTGAAAATCCCAGTAACTGAACAGATTGTGAAATAATCAGACCGGCCCGTCTGGCACTAACAACTATGCCATGCTAAAAATTGCTTAAATCACCTTTCTTTTCCATTCTGACATTCAGTTTGGAGTTCAGGAGATTGTCTTGAACAGGACCACACCCATAAATGCATTGAAGCAACTGCCATGTGATTGGTTGATTAGATAATTGCATTAATGAGAAATTGAACAGGTGTTCCTAATAATCCTTTACGTGAGTGTATGCTGGGGTCCGCTCGGTGGACTTGTTCCATACACCAGATCGGCCTGTACAGTTCCACACATGCATAGTTGATCCACTTCTGCCGACACACGATTTCTTCTTTGCTCAAACTCCGGGCATTTTCCCTCCATAAATAATTGCACATCTGGCTTTTGTTATTGTTTTAACAATGGATTGTAGAGGTGTGGGTAGCAACGGGAACAGCCTCTCTTCAAATTAAACGTCCATGTTGGTTTTTCAGCACATGCAAAGTTGGTGCTTTTATAGCCTAGTGACTGACAGCATGCTGATGTTAGCAAACTGCCTCTGCATTCACCCTCCAGTGATGATTTTTACGTTACGCGGACCCTACACTCTTAGAAGAAAAGGTTCTATCATTGCTACGTATTTGGAACCCTTAAAAGGTTATATATAGAAGTATAGTTGAGTATACTCTCTATACACTTTTATAATAAAAGGGTTCTATAATGACAAAAAAAGAACCCTTTTGGCACTTAAAGGTCCTATTCTTCTCGCCTTTTCGAAGCTTTGATTATGTTTACAGTGTGCAATATAACATGAGTTCATGTTTCGCGTGTAAAAAAAAACAGTATTTTTTACACAATTTACTTATCTGTACAGCGCTGTTCCCTTTCGGGGAACTCGAGCTGCGTCGAAACGCTGTGAGAACGCCTCTGCGTTAATGCGTCGTGAAGCGCCTGTAAAACCATTCCATCGGAAAAAAGATCGATCGTCGGCGTGATGACGTCATCGACCGGAAGCTATAAAGCGTCCGTGAAAACAAACAGGAACTAGCTTCTGAGCCTTCAGCAAGTGATCTGTGTGAACCTGTCTGTCTATTTGGTGTTTTTGTCTGTCTATATCCAGAGATTTTCCACCCTTTTGTTAAATATTGCAGTATATATTAACAAACAAAGAGAAAATAAAATAGATAGATCAAAATGGCGAGTGAAAGCAGCTTTAAGAGGTGTGTTCATCCCTGCCCACGCTACATCACGAGCGGGGATACACACTCTCTTTGTGTAGCCTGCTTGGGAGCGCAGCATGCCCAGGCAGCCCTCGAGGGGGCTGCTTGCGAGCACTGTGAGCGTATGCCACTGAGAACGCTGCGCTCCCGCCGGGCACTCTTCGAGGAGGGTGCCTCGGCTCGTGTTCCCCGCGGCTCTGGTCCCGCTGCCGCCGAGGCGGAGCGAAGGCTGCAGTCGTGGGGATCACAATTGGATGTTGCAGAGGGGTTAGAGACGGGCGCTGCCTTATCTCTGCCCTCACCTGCTCCATCCAGCGGCTCTTCTCGGGGCATGGAAGCACGCATGGCGGTTTCTTCCCCCCCGAGAGAGTCGCCGGTGCTCCAACTATCCCGCTCCGAGGAGGTGGACGTTGAGAGCATCGCGACTGAAGATTCGCCACTTCAGTCCCCTGCGAGTGAGGAGCTCGTTGAAGTTTTAACGCGAGCTGTGGCCAGACTAAATATTGACTGGCCCATAGAAAGATCTGAGGCAGGAAGAAGAAAATCTAGTAAATTAGATGAAAGATTCCTGCCCGCTCGCGCTTCAGAACCTCAGCGACGGGGCCTGCCTTTCTTCCATGATTTGCACACCGAGGTGGCAAAGTCATGGAGGAGACCGGCATCATACCGTGTGTTCAGCCCTCAGACTTCGGTCTATAGCAACATCATGGGGCTGAAGCACTACGGTTATGGGGCAATGCCAAAGGTAGAAGAGACGCTCGCGAGCCATCTCTCGCCTTCCTCGGCATCGTCCCTGAAGGCCCCGACTTTGCCCACCAGACCATTAAAAACAACGTCGGCACTGGTGGGCAAAGCGTACTCGGCGGCAGGTCAGGCTGCTGCATGCCTGCATACTATGGCTATATTGCAGGCTTATCAGGCTGACCTGCTCAGGGACCTAGATGGACGTGATGAAGTGGGGGGAGATATTATAAATGAGCTTAGAACATCAGCTGATCTTGCTCTCCGGGCCACCAAGGAGACGGCCAGATGTGTTGGCCGCTCTATGGCAGCCTTGGTGGCTACGGAGAGGCATTTATGGCTCAACCCCACTGAAATCAAGGAGAGGGAGAAAAGCTTCCTGCTCGACGCGCCGCTGTCTCCTGGTGGCCTCTTCGGTGACGCAGTACACACTGTCACCGAGAGGTTCCAGGAGTCAAAGAAGCAAGCTGCGGCGCTAAAGCAGTTTCTCCCTCTCCGGGTCCAGGTCCCTGGGGCTGCCGCTGACATCAGGCAGCCCAAGCCGAGTACGAGCTCCGCTCACAGGGCGCAACAAAAGCAGAGCGTCGCCGCTCGAGCTCCCCCTCAGCGCGGGGACGAGGGGCGGCGCTCTCAGGCGAGGCCTTCGAGGGGCAGGGCTGATCTGCGGACAGTCCTGATCGCCAAGAAGGCCTCGTCGAAGCGTTCCTGACGCCAGAAGCGCCAGGACACTGAGGGTGGTTCCCCCCGTAGGGAAGCGGTGTTTACCCCTGCCAACGGTACCCGCTTCCCTACGGCACCCTCGGGGGGCCGCGCTGCCAACCCCGCCGCAATGCCGGGGCGCAGTCGGTCTCCGCGGGCCACCCGAGGGTGGTCCGCACCCCCTTCGGGGGGCCCCCGAGCAGTCAAGTCAGTCGTTCCCTGCCGGTCCGCCGCTTCAGGGCACTGTGCTTGTTGCTCAAAATACACCAGAGGCCAGCCTCGAGAGGCTGGTTCCCTTAGTAGATTTTCTAGACGAGTGGAAACGTCTATCAAATATATCGCATTGGGTCCTGCAGATAATAGAAAAGGGGTACGCCATTCAATTCAGAAGTCGGCCACCTCCTTTCTGCGGTGTCCTACCTACAGAGGTGGGCCCGGAGCAGGCTCTGGTAATGGCACAGGAAGTAGAGACACTCCTGCAAAAAGGGGCTATAGAGAGGGTTCCCCCTCCCAGCAGGGAGTCTGGCTTTTACAGCCGTTACTTCATCGTGCCGAAGAAGGATGGGGGCTTACGCCCGATATTAGATCTGCGGCTATTGAATCGCTCGGTGGCCAAGCTCAAATTCAAGATGCTTACACTCAGACAGATTGTAGCGCAGGTCAAATCGGAGGATTGGTTTGTCACCTTAGACCTCAAAGATGCGTATTTTCATGTCTCCATCCTTCCACATCACAGGAAGTTCCTGAGGTTTGCCTTCGGGGGAGAGGCATACCAATATCGTGTACTTCCCTTCGGTCTAGCACTGTCACCCCGCACGTTCACCAAGTGTGTGGATGCAGCTCTGGCGCCGCTGCGTCTGCAGGGCATCCGCATACTGAACTATATCGACGACTGGCTGATTCTAGCGAATACAGAGCAGAGGGCGGTTCAGCATCGAGATGCTGTTCTCGTCCACATGTCGAAGCTGGGGTTGAGGCTGAACGCCAAGAAGAGTGTGCTTTCTCCGGCTCAGAGAACCACTTTTCTAGGTGTGGACTGGGATTCGGTAATTATGCGGGCGCAATTATCGCCAACACGCATAGCATCGGTCCTGGCAGCCGTCAAAGAACAGAAGCTAGGCCGGGCCGTCACTGTGAAACAGTTCCAGAAACTGTTAGGTCTCATGGCAGCAGCGTCCAACGTGATACCTTTTGGCCTACTGTACATGAGGCCACTGCAGTGGTGGCTCAAAACGAAAGGGTTCTCCCCGAGGGGAAATCCGCTCCGCACGATTAAAGTCACGCGGCGATGCCTACGTGCTCTGGTCATGTGGAAAAACCCGGGGTTTTTATCTCAGGGTCCCGTGTTGGGGGCTCATGTTCGTCGCGTAACGCTAACGACAGACGCCTCTCTCACGGGCTGGGGGGCGACCATGAGTGGTCGCTCGTCCCAGGGTCTATGGCAGGAACATCAGCGGCACTGGCACATAAATCGGCTAGAGATGCTCGCAGTGTTTCTTGCATTGAAACAGTTCCTGCCCGACCTCAGGGGCCACCATGTGTTAGTCAGGACAGACAACACGTCGGTGGTCGCCTACATAAATCACCAGGGGGGTCTGAGGTCCCGTCCTTTGGACAAATTGGCACATCGGATCCTCCTGTGGGCCCAGGGGAAATTGCTGTCAATCAGGGCATTATATATCCCCGGGGTCCTGAATCAGGAAGCAGACAGCCTGTCGAGACAGGGGCCGAGGCCCGGGGAATGGAGACTCCACCCAGAGGTGGTGGAGCTCCTATGGAAGGTTTATGGGAAAGCGGAAATAGACCTATTTGCTTCGGCGGAGAATTCCCACTGCCCGCAGTGGTTTTCTCTGACCCATCCGGCCCCGCTGGGGCTGGATGCCATGGTACAGGAGTGGCCGAGGCTACCTCTGTACGCCTTCCCCCCGATTGTCCTGCTTCCAGGAGTTCTGGAGAGGGTACGCCGGGACGGGGCCCAGGTACTTCTAGTGGCTCTGTACTGGCCGACCCGAGTATGGTTCTCGGACCTGATATCTCTCCTGGAAGGCTCTCCGATGGAGATTCTGACCAGGAGGGATCTACTCTCTCAGGCAGGCGGGAGATTCCTGCACCCACGCCCGGAGATGTGGAAACTGTGGGCCTGGCCTCTGAGGGGGCTAGGCTCATAGAGGAAGGTCTCTCGGCCGAGGTCGTAGAGACCATCCTTCACTCCAGAGCTCCGTCCACGAGGAAACTGTACGCTCTGAAATGGAAACTTTTCTCAGCATGGTGCAGAGAACGCCAGTGGGACCCAGTTAACTGCCCGGTTGGTACAGTGCTGGAGTTTCTGCAGGCAAGGTTCTCGGCAGGGTTGACCCCCTCCACAATAAAGGTGTACCTTTCGGTGGAGTGTCTTTGGGAAGACACCCTCTGATTACACGTTTCCTCCGTGGCACTTTAAGGTTGAGGCCTGTGATGCACTCGAGGGTCCCAGCATGGGACTTAGCCATTGTTCTACGGGGCTTGTCCGAGCCTCCATTCGAACCCTTGGAGGAGGTTTCGGATAAGTTCCTTACCCTCAAGACGGTATTTTTGTTGGCTATTTCATCTCTAAAGAGAATAGGAGATATTCAGTCCCTGTCTGTAGGGCCCTCATGTTTAGAGTTTGCGCCTGGGATGGTGAAAGCATTTCTGCATCCCAGGCCGGGTTATGTCCCCAAGGTTCCTACGAGCCCACGGGGCCCCATCACTCTTCAGGCGTTCTGTCCTCCTCCTTTCACGACGTCAGACCAGGAAAGATTGAATCTGCTGTGCCCTGTCAGGGCGTTAGATACTTATGTCCACAGAGCTGCCCTGTGGAGGAAAACTGATCAGCTGTTTGTCTGTTTCGGGCCCCCTAAGAAAGGGGCCCCAGTATCTAAGCAGAGGATGAGCAAGTGGGTGGTCGAGGCCATCTCACTTGCTTATGAGGCGGCCGGGCAGCCGTCTCCACTGGCTGTCCGGGCGCATTCAACCAGGGGTATGGCTGCTTCAAAAGCACTTTTGTCGGGGGCTTCCCTCCACGATATTTGTAACGCGGCCGGATGGTCGTCTCCTTTAACCTTCGTCAGGTTCTATGAACTAGACCTGGCATCTACAGTTGGGGCACAGGTACTCTCGTAGCCGTGTGCGCTTCGGCTTCACACATACGAGACACTTGGTCCTATGGCGATGTGGGTATAAGCGTTCTCACAGCGTTTCGACGCAGCTCGAGTTCCCCGAAAGGGGAACATAGAACAAGGAAATCATCAGGCCGTTTTTAGGACAGAGAAAACGTCTCAGGTTACGTATGTAACCCTAGTTCCCTGAGGGAACGAGACGCTGCGTCGAAACGCTGTGAGAACGCCTCTGCGTTAATGCGTCGTGAAGCGCCTGTAGAACCATTCCATCGGAAAAAAGATCGATCGTCGGCGTGATGACGTCATCGACCGGAAGCTATAAAGCGTCCGTGAAAACAAACAGGAACTAACTTCTGATAAAGCCTAAAGTAAGTGATCACGGACACGCCGGGAGTATGGCAGAGCGACGCAGCGTCTCGTTCCCTCAGGGAACTAGGGTTACATACGTAACCTGAGACGTTTTCTCTGTCCTAAAAACGGCCTGATGATTTCCTTGTTCTATGAATTCCCTCCTTCAGAAACACGTAACAAGTTCTGATTTGGCCAGCACTTCCCGTGTTGTGATTGGACAGCAGCTTAGCGCACTTTGCCCGGAAAGGTCCCGCCTCTTACCATAACGGGGAGATGCAAGTGCTGAATGCGCGCTCTTCTCCACGTGGGAGAGCAACAAGACCACGCCCCCTATTTTGCATGTACTTGTGGGCAGAGAGTTAGTCAACAAACGGTTTTAGTGACGTCATTCCTGAAGGAAGATCAGGGGTGTAGTCCAAACCGGCCATTCGCTGTAGGCTTTGAAAGGGAACTTCTGTTAAATAAAATATCTCGCTTGGCATTGAACTTTGAGCTTTATAATTTTACAGGTATTATTTATGCTCTAACAGCAACATTACACACTAACTAAAGTTTGAAAGATGGAATCGTGAAGAACGGGACCTTTAAAAAGGATTCTATATAGGATAATTCACCATGACGTCAAAACAGTAATAAACGTTCTTCCGGGTGGCAAAAGCCGAAGCGTTCCTATGGCAACGCTAGTAAATTGCTTGGGATTCAGACATAGTTAGCATGATTATCGAGGGACTGATTAAATAATTCAGGAGATAGCAATACATGAAATGCCTAACATTGGTCTAGTAGATGTAGCGCTAGTCTACTACCATCATTTTTAAATGAGCCTCAGCCTACCATTGAGTAGTTATTTTAGTGACTGTTGCTGTTTGAATTACAATATGTTAGGCTATCGTAGATGGTCTATTCCCTGTTATCTAACTATTTACCTGTTCTCTGCTTTTCAACAAATCATTTGAACACATTTTTTCTTTATTTTTTGTATCTGAAGCTATAGTAGCAACATTGAAAGCTCCGGTGTCTGTGTTTAACACGAAAGCTTGTATGATCGCAGCCGGCTCGCGGTGCAAACAGTCGTGCCATGCAGCTGATTTGATGCGATGATCAACTTAAATGACTCGTAGCATCTGCAATATCTCACGAACTTCCGATGTTAAAATATGTTATATTTATCATTTTACATGGAGCTAATCACTACACCAGTTAGCAGTCATAATGTAAACATCCATTATTGATATAAAATAGCCGAAATCACATGAACAATCACACAAAAACCTTATTCCATAGTTATCGTGTGTTTATTAGCTTTTTAGTTCACGCATTGAAATGTAGAACAGACTCGTTCTTCACAGAGCCAGAATGAGGAAATGTCCGAGACAGGGAGCGTGTCATGCGAGGGCGGTGTTGAGCAATATCAAATGACTGACAGATCAGAGGGCGAATGAACGCCTGATGACTGATATCCGATGCATATCATTAAGAAGAGACACAGAGAGAGGTCTGCGCATGTCTTAACTCTTTTATATCGAATAATTCTGTGAGAAATGAATAGAAATGGTATTCTGTATGACGAAATATTTTGCAAACGTGATATGTCAAAATATGTCAATATTTCTCCAAATATGAGGACTTTTGAAATAAGAGCTAAACTGAAAGCTGTTCTTTGCGATCTCTGTGAACACAAATGAGCCAGTGCAGACAAGAGAATGAAAGTGCGTCTGATAATCTATTCAAAACATTGTTCATATATAACGGATATCAACATACTAGAAGGAAAAGATAATCGGTTCACAAGCAGCTTTAGCTGAGGCGCTAGTGATCATGATACATTAAAAAGAGCCCCACAAAACACTATTTGTGATTTACATTTCTTTTAAAAAGACAACATTTTAAAGTTTAGACTTTGTTTCATATCGAAAGTAACTTGCTCTGTCCTGTCTATCGGCGTGTTGTCATTATCCTCTTTGCTCTGCAATGTATTTTCTCTACGTGAGAACGTGTATATGGGGTGAGAAGCCCATGGCGTGTTAGACATAGCAACAGTAACTAAATAGGTCGGGCTTTGCGAACGGTCAGCATACGAACGTTCGTCTATCAACGTGTTTTTCTGTTTGGCCAGTGACCGCGCGCTTACAGTGGTGAAGTGGCAGTTTGAATTGATCACAGAATCGATTCTGAATTTTTGAGAATCGATTCTGAATTGATAGATAAAGAATCCCAATGCATTGAGCTTTTCTCTCACCCCTAGTTACAAGTCGTCATCCTACATTCACATAATATTTTTATGAACATATTTAAAATATTAAAATGTTTCATTTTTATGTTTTAGCCAATATATCTCTATATTAATAACTGTCTGAGTAATTATGAGTATTCAGCTGTAAACTCTCAAGTGTTGGCTTTCTTAATATATATATATATATATATATATATATATATATATATTTTTTTTTTTTTTTTTTTTTTTTTTACTTATTATTATTAGGGCTGGGACTCGATAGATAGATAGATAGATAGATAGATAGATAGATAGATAGATAGATAGATAGATAGATAGATAGATAGATAGATAGATAGATAGATAGATAGATAGATAGATAGATAGATAGATAGATAGATAGATAGATAGATACTTTATTCATCCCCAACAGGGGAAATTCAGGTGTCGAGTAGCATTCCATAAGAAATAGACTCAGTAAGTACAAGAATTAAGAACAGATAAAAATAAAAACAAAAACACACTCTGCCCAAGCAATAAATAACGACAAATAATAAATAAATACATACGTTTAGTTAAGAGTTACTATCAATAGTAATAAAGTGCAAGTCAGCGGCATTCATTGTAAAGTCTTATAGCAGCCGGTACAAAAGATCTCCGGAATCGTTCAGTCCTACAGCACAGAGAGAGAAGCCGATTGCTACGTGTGCTCTTCTGAGCTACCAAAAAGTCATGTAAAGGATGACTGTTGTTGTTGAGGATGGCCTGTGTCATGCTCATCATTCTTCTCTCTGCCAAAACTCCCACAGAGTCCACGCCTCTCCCCAGGACCGACCCACATTTTTTGACCAGTTTATCTAGTCGTTTACTGTCTCTGACAGTCAGGCAGTTCCCCCAGCACACAACACTGAAAAATATAGCACTGGCAACAACAGACTGATAAAAAAGGTACAACATATCATTGCAGACATCAAATGATTTGAGTCTTCTGAGAAAGAAGAGTCTGCTCTGACCTTTCTTATATGCTACATTAGCATGTACGGACCAGTCAAGTTTGTTATCGAGATGGACACCCAGATATTTATAGGTGGGGACCACCTCGATGCTTCTCCACCGATCAACACAGACGGATGATGAGTCTTCTGCCTTCTAAAGTCCACAATCATCTCCTTTGTTTTAGTTATATTAAGGTTGAGGCCATTGCACCTACTCCAGTGTGTGAAATCCTCAAGTACCCTCCTGTACTCCACCTCGTCCCCTCCCTTCACACATGCCACCACTGTTGTATCATCTGAATATTTTTGGATGTGGCAAGAACTAGACTTATATGCGAAGTCAGTTGTATATAGGGTGAAGAGGAAAGGGGAAAGTACTGTTCCCTGTGGAACTCCGATGTTTGTCATAACAGTTCCAGAGACAGCATTTCCCAGTCTGACATACAGTGGCCGGTTTTCTAAGTAATTCGATATCCACTCAATGAATGTAGAATCCATACCTAATCTCTCGAGTTTCTCTCTAAGGATCAAAGGCTGAATAGTGTTGAATGCACTTGAGAAGTCAAAGAACATTATTCTGACATATCCCCCAGATCCTTCTAAGAAGGACAGAGTCCGATGGAGCATATACAAGACCGCGTCCTCCACTCCCACATTTTCTTGATATGCGAACTGTAGTGGATCAAGTGCTTGCTGCACTTGGGGTTTCAATAGCCGTAGCAGAAGCCTCTCAAAGGTCTTCATAATCACAGATGTCAGAGCCACTGGTCTATAGTCCTTGACCCCCGCCGGTCTCCCTACTTTGGGCACCGGGACAATGCATGATGTCTTCCACCTAACAGGAACCTGCCCAGTTTGTAGACTCGTGTTAAAAATGGCGTGTAAAGGCACAGCCAACTCTGACGCACAATCCTTTATGACCCGAGGTAAAATTCCATCCGGGCCCGCAGATTTATAAGGGCGCACTCTTCTCATCTCCACCCGCACCTCATCAACACTGAAATAGCCAACAAAAGGTGCCAACGCAGCAGAGGTATTATAACCGGCAGGTGTAGTGGAACTGGAGGCAGCATTATAGATGGTCAAGCCACTGGATGGAACAGAGCAGGAGGCAGCAGTATAGATGTTAGAGCCACTGGATGGAACAGAGCAGGAGGCAGCATTATAGATGTTCGAGCTGCAGGATGGAACAAAGCAGTTGGCAGCAGTATAGATGGTAGAGCCGCTGGATGGAACAGAGCAGTTGGCAGCATTATAGATGGTAGAGCCGCTGGGTGGAACAGAGCAGGAGGCAGCAGTATAGATGGTAGAGCCGCTGGGTGGAACAGAGCAGGAGGCAGCATTATAGATGGTAGAGCCGCTGGGTGGAACAGAGCAGGAGGCAGCAGTATAGATGGTAGAGAAGCTGGATGGAACAGAGCAGGAGGCAGCAGTAGAGATGGTAGAGCCGCTGGATGGAACAGAGTAGGAGGCAGCAGTAGAGATGGTAGAGCCGCTGGATGGAACAGAGCAGGAGGCAGCAGTAGAGATGGTAGAGCCGCTGGATGGAACAGAGCAGGAGGTAGCAGTAGAGATGGTAGAGCCACTGGGTGGATCAGAGCAGGAGGCAGCAGTAGAGATGGTAGAACCGCTGGATGGAACAGAGCAGGAGGCAGCAGTAGAGATGGTAGAGCCGCTGGGTGGAACAGAGCAGGAGGCAGCAGTATAGATGTTAGAGCCGCAGGATGGAACAGAGCAGGAGGCAGCAGTATAGATGGTAGAGCCGCTGGATGGAACAGAGCAGGAGGCAGCAGTAGAGATCGTAGAGCCGCTGGGTGTAACAGAGCAGGAGGCAGCATTATAGATGGTAGAGCCGCTTGGTGGAACAGAGCAGGAGGCAGCAGTATAGACGGTCAAG
This sequence comes from Pseudorasbora parva, assembly GCF_024679245.1. NCBI lineage: Eukaryota > Metazoa > Chordata > Actinopteri > Cypriniformes > Gobionidae > Pseudorasbora > Pseudorasbora parva. The sequence continues at coordinate 27,978,485 of NC_090187.1, forward strand.
CCGCTGGATGGAACAGAGCAGGAGGCGGGAGTATTAGTGGTAGAGCCGCTTGGTGGGATACGACAAGAGACAGCAGCAGGGATGGTGCAGCTGTTGGTTAGAGATGGTAAGGGAGTGCATGCAGGGTCGAACCTGCTGTAAAAGCAATTGAACTCATTGGCCATTAAAGTATCCCCTGACATCACATTCCCCTTCCCCTTGAAGCCAGTAATGGCTCTCATGCCCTTCCACACTTCCCTTGTACTGCCGTTCTGAAGTTTCCTCTCCAACTTCCTTTTATATTCCCCTCTGGCCTTCCTTATGTTTCTTTTCAGATCATGTTGAATAGTCCTGGCCCTGTCCCTGTCACCAGCCTTAAATGCCTCCTTTTTCTGATTCAGCAGGTTCTTAATGCTACTCGTAATCCAAGGCTTATTATTCGGGAAACACTTCACTGTTCTTACAGGGACTACCACATCCGTGCAAAAATGTATGTAGTCAGTAACACAGTCCACTACCCTATCAATATTATCATCAGTCCCCTGTGTATTCATAAGTGTGCTCCAGTCCGTAGACTGAAAACAGTCCCTCAGAGCTTCGCTAGTCTCTGGAGTCCATTTCCTATATGATCTGCTGGTTGTAGGCAGCCTCCTCACACAGGGTCTGTACGATGATTTAAGGAAAATCAAGTTATGATCTGACTTTCCAAGTGGGGGCAGTGCCAGTGTATTATAAGCATCTTTAACGTTAATATAGCACAGGTCCAGTGTGTTGTTGTGTCTTGTAGGACAGTTTACATACTGCATAAAGCCACCCAAACACCTCGATTAAAAAAATAATCTAATTAATTAGAGGCTTTGTAATTAATTAATCGAAATTAATCGCATTTTAATTGCATATAAATATTTGAATTGATCACAGAATCGATTCTGAATTTTTGAGAATCGATTCTGAATTGATAGATAAAAAATCCCAATGCATCGAGCTTTTCTCTCACCCCTAGTTACAAGCCGTCATCATATATACATATATATATATATATATATATATATATATATATATATATATATATACATATATATATATATATATATATATATATATTTTTTTTTTTTTTTTTTTTTTTTTAATTTTTTTTTTATTATTATTATTAGGGCTGAGACTCGATTGAAAAAATTAATCTAATTAATTAGAGGCTTTGTAATTAATTAATCAAAATTAATCACATTTTAATTGCATATAAATATTTGACCTGAGAACAATGAGAATTAATTTTTCACATGGATTTTTAGCTTAATCAACTAAATATTGTTTATTTATTTCAGTCCAGCAGACCAGTACAATGTTTGCCATTACGTGTAGCAAAAGCATATTTGTGATATTTGAGGCTCGATGTGCTGCGGTGATACGCAAATTCCTTGTTGTATAGCTTACACACAACCATGCTCTTGTCAACGCATCCATCCTTTCTTTCTTTTTTTTCCCACATCCACGGGACAAGCAAAGCGGTCTCATCAGCTTCTTCGTTCATGTTTCACTATGGTTTGTTGTTGTCTTGCCTCGTGAACGCTAGTTGGTGTTCCAGGAGAATCGGTCCGTCGAAACTCATTTATTGAAAAAGTTTCCGCGGTGCAAAAATAAGTGTGGTTAAAATTATGTATATTGGTATATTCAGAATAACTTATGAGCAGCTGCCTTTTTACAATGAGTATGTCTAAATGCTCCATTTGCCAAATCAGGGGGTGACATGCAAGAGGTTAAATACACATTCATCTTCCGAGCAGTGAAGTATCCCTTTATTAAAGTGAAAATTTAATCTGATGTCCCCTATAAGCATTTGCCTATTTAAATCCAAGCAACTTTTTGTTTTATTGCCTAGGCAAATAAATTGGTTTATCAAAGTTTTTTTTTTTTTTTGACTGCAAAGTAGGGTTGGTTTAATTTGAACATTGAGATAGTTTTGTGTATAATAACTTGAAATTTGGATTGCATTAATGTTGTAAAAATAATGTTCAATATGCAAAGTGGATGTCTGTGCAGTACTTTTCAGTCTGGTGTTCATTTTGCATTACAAGCTGTAAAACAATGCAAATGTTTGAGGGAAACAGAAGACTTCATTAATATTTAGTTTATTTGTCCCCTGAAACCTTTTACCTGTCCACTATTAATGCGTTAATGAGCGATTTATTACAAGTTCAACATCACCTGCACATCTTTCCTAACAATAATTGTCAATGCTCAGCCATCTCATACATTTTTAAATCCACTCCCGTCCAAACATTGGCTGATGGTAATATTTTTATCTGTGGTTGAACATGTTTAAGTCTTTTCCTATTTAAGTATCTGGATTTGGACACTTTACTAGAAATAGCCACCCAGAGGCATTACTAAGATGTGAGTGACTTGCTATAAAAAAGACTTTGTCTGTATTTGTGAGTGTGTGTGCATGGAGCTACATGGAATGATTTGATTCACACTGACGGGTTATGACCTTGTAAACTGGCCTGTAGTCAAAAATCTCATCGAAAATACAGACAGACTTCCAGTAACTGATGTTAACTCATCTTGCAACTGCACAAAGCTCTATTTTCTTTAAATCATAATCATATGCTGTATAATTGTGGGTAACAGCAGTCTGTGTCTGTCTCAGTGTATCTGTGGACTGAAATCAAACAGCTCAGGATACTCGTGAGAGAATATAGCAGCTAATTGGGAGTGGTTACATATTGAGGGTTCAATTGACTGAGTGTTTTCTGGAAACAGCCTTGGGCCAGTCAGAGGCAAGAGGAACAGAGAGGGGGGGTCTCGCTGCACAACAATCAGCACACACACAATCAAGCAAGCCTTTGAGTGAAATAAGAAATTTTGAGCTCTTTGGAGAATGAATGTATTTAACATCCAAGGGGGAAATGTTTTATTTGTAGTTTTAAAGGAGTCTTGGGGCCGTTTGCACTGATGATGGACAAGATGAGAGAGAGAAGTTTGTTATTGCTTTGATGTTTAAAAAGAACTGTGTAAACTGTGTTCAGATTCCGTGCTGGTTAACAATTACTTGTTTTTAGGGTGTGGATGGTATCATATGGGGTTTGCATACTACCCACCAGTGGTAGTATCAGTGTTGGGGAGTAACTAACTGAAAGTATGGTGACACCATTAAATTTTTTTTAATGATTTTTGGTGGTGTGACTGGGATCCTTAGTAGTGGACCAACACATATTTATTATTTATTTTATTTTATTTTGTTTATTTTTTATTAATTGGAAAGTATATATATATATATATATATATATATATATATATATATATATATATATATATATATATAAAAACCTTCTATTTTAATGCATTAATTCAATTTATTAAAAATGACTGAATTTTGCCATTACTCCAGTCTTCAGTGTCACATGATCCTTCAGAAATCAGTCTAATAGGCTGATTTTGTGCTTAGAAATTTTCAAATATTATTGGTGCTCGAGTACTAATAGCATTAATTAAAGTATTGATACTGACAATAGTTTTTGCTGTTTAATATTTTTTAAGGAAATCATTCTTTGATTTAATATATATTAAATATATAATAAGAACAGAATGTATTTGAAACAGAAATCTTTTTTAACATTATACATGTCTTTACTGCTAGTTTTAAACAATGAAATGCTGAATAATGAAGCTAGTTTTAAACAATGAAATGCTGAATTTGCTGAATAAAACATCTCGGGTTATGACTATAACCCTTGTTCCCTGAGAGGACGACACTCTCGGGGAATGCCCACAGTGTAGCGTGTCTGAAGCATGAATGAAATCTGTCCATACCTGATGGTGGAACATGGTGATGTAGTATGAGACGGCTTAACCGGAAGCTAGGGGCGCTGAGGGACGCTGGCACAAGGCACGCAACTCTTTCGCGATGAAGCTGGCACTTTGGCGAGACGAGGTGTGGCGAAGAAACACAGTGTCTCATTCCCTCTCAGGGAACAAGGATTATAGTCATAACCCGAGACATTCCCTTTTCGAGGGAACTTGCACTGTATCGTCGTCGGGACACTCTGGGGAACTAATACCGCACATTCAGGGCGTGAGCACCTAGCACCAGGCATCCCAGGGAGATGCAGACTGTAGAATCCTATGAAGGTGTCTCCTGTAGTGAGGCCCTAGAAAGGAGGGCCACCGAGGAGGTCATGCCCCTGGTAGAAAGCACCCTCACTCCAATGGGTGAAGGCAAGTCATGCACCCGATAATCCAGTTACTGATTGTCTGCTTCGCAGCAGGCAGCATTTCTTGGGTGGGCCAAACCACACCAACAGCTGGTCTGACTTTCTCCACTGAGAAGACTTCTCCAGATAGATGCTCAATGCTCTGACCAGACAAAGCAGGTGAAGCCTGCCGCTGTCATGTGGGGTAGAGGATGAAAAGCCTGCAGAACCACTGACATAGCCACATTAGCTAGCACCTTGGGCACTTAGCCCGGCCTCGGGCGTAGAATGGCCTTAACTCTGCCGGGGGCAAATTCCAGACAGGCTGGCGTGACTGCCAGAACTCATTGTGCAAGTCTGGGAAAAACGGAAGGCCCTGCCGTGGAGCTTGAGCCCTGCGCTTGAAAAAGCGGTTGTCGAGCCTTCTGGTTGGCCAAACTTCCTGCCTTTCCTGTGGCCTGTGGCCAGGTTTAGTTTGGCCACAGTGCGGGTAAAGACATCCAATAGCTCCTCAAGAGCGGGAGAGTGAAGTGGCGAACCCACCTGCACTTCCCCCAACTCAATGCGGAGAATATCAGACTCCTCGGAGTCGGATAGCTCCAGCATCGGAACATTCGCCCGTGGGAAGAAGCCGTTTCGCGGGCTTTCACACAGGGCGAGAATGCTTCCAGACCATCTGACGAGGACTGAGAAGATGCCTCAGTAGTCCCGAGTCCCGATCAGCGCCGCCGCTCCCATGAGAGCCGCTCTAGCGTGCTGCACGCTCAAACACTCAACACACAGTCGGTGTGTGTCCGAGCCCATAATAAAATGTGGGAACGGTTGCACACACCTCCTGAAGGACTCGCTAGCCATGCTTATTTGAAATGTAAGGACAAGGCAACTGTAATTAGACAAACAAAATGACACAGAGCTCTTTCAGCTGAAGAGCGAAAAATCTGTGTGCCTTGTGCCGACGTCCCTTTGTAGCTTCAGGGTAAGCCGTCATGTACTACGTCATCACTTTCCACTGGCTATGGATCAGCTATGGACAGATTTAATTTATGCTTCAGACGTTTGAGCCTTCCTCCAGAATGTCAGTCATCCTAAGACGACGCAGTGCAAGTTTCCTCGAAAAGGGAACTATTATTATTATTATTATTATTATTATTATTATTATTAATGAGCATAAGAGGCTTATTTCAAAAACATTTTATAAAAAAAAAATTGTATGACAAACTTTTGACCTGTAGTGCTTGCTTTATCCTACATGCCAATTTGTCTTTTTATAAAGTCCCAGACCACTATTATTATTTGGGACAAATAAGAGCTACAACATAAATGGTACAACCATAGCCTACCAAGTGCAGTTTTATCTTTTTAAAATCATCATTACTTTTAAAGTACAGTATTTTCTGTTCATTTTCACTGCTTAAAAACACATTTATAGCTAATCATTGCTGTGAGCTGGCAAATAATTTATATGCAAGCAGGACTTGCACACACCCACAGTTGCCTGTAATGACAGTAATAATATCAGATGCTACGCTTTCAGCATGCAGTGTGTCATGTCTCTATTGTGGATCTGCGTCTGTCAGACCTGCTTTGACAGACAAATACCATTCTCTCACCCCCCTCAGCACTGTCCTGCTGACCCAATGGGTCTCTCGTCTTGCCTTAGGGGTGAACATGGACTTTTAAATGTGCCATATCCTTCCCAGCAGCCAAAAGTTATTCTCATAGACATGGTGTATTTGAGGGCACATGACCTGAGATCACCTCCTTTATCTGTCTCTATTCAATACTCTCACGTATGTTCTGCTTTCCGCCTAAAATCTGTCACATGTTTGTCTTGTAAAGGTTGCTCGGTTTGTGTCTTCCCAATGGTTTTGGTGTTAGTGAGTCACCCAAGCAACCCAGGGACACATCTGCAGTCCCTCATCCTCCAGTACAGACCCTTATTTTTTGTCACTGGCACTGTATATTTCAGTGCAGAATTTGAACAGCCCTAACTCGGTATATTGATTGTTCGGCACCAAAAGCCATTCTATAAACACTCTTTTGTACCACTGACCAGGTTGCCAGCAAGCTGATTCACTTCTCTGACAGACTTTCTGACTTATGCAGCACCACGAAACATTTATGCTAATGTAGAAAGGCCTCTGTGAAAACTGCAGGCTGTCCTGCTAAAACATCCTCCTTGTACTTACAAGGTGAAAATGGGGTTGTCATTCAGCTGAGAGGGAAGAAAATATTTAAAATTTAAAATATGAAATTTAAAAATGTGAAATATTTAAAGCAAACAAACCCGTCAAATGTACTGTGTTTTAAAAACTTGCTGGAAGACAAACTTCAGTCTTAAAAATAAAGGTGCTTAATTGACATCTGTGATTCAACAAAGAAGCTTTAACATCCACGGAACAGTTACATTGCAAAAAAGGTTCTTTGTAGTGGAAAAAAGTTATTGAAAGATTATTAAAATGTTCTTCACACTTAGAGCTGTTTATTGAAATGTTCTTTGCAGAACCCTAAATGGTTCTTCTATGTGTGGACAGATAAGTGACTTATCTTATTGGCCCGTCTGGTGTATGAAGTGCAAGCGACCATACTATTAAGCACCCTTATTCCTGCAGGTTTTTATGTGTCCTGCTTATTCTGGGTTCTCTCTCCCCTGGCATTTCCTTTTATGTTCCTGTTTGTGTACAGTTTAGTTAGAATGTAGTTGGTTGTATCTGCACTGTGGCAAGTTGTGGTGGAGTTCGCTCAGTATAGCGACAATAGCAGGTGTGTAAATACTGGCATGTAGATTGGATCATGGTATCATGTGAATAGCCAGTATTGGGTCGGGTGTTTGATCAACCCAAATTGCACTGTTTATTTTCATTTGCTCTGCGTGGTGTCATCAGGGGGCCTGAGTACCATAGCCCCCACAACACTTTATCTGTAAACTTTTAATTTGGTTTTCTCTTTTCTTGATTATTATTCAGTGTAATCTGTGTAGTCCTTTGTTAATGTGTGTTTCTTTTCTCTCCAGGAGCCAGTGAAGACTTGGTGTGGAACGGGGGAAGCCAGCTGCTTTCATTCGGTGGTGTGTTTCATGGTGTGCTGTGTGTGCTGACATAAATTCCTTATGGTGTGTGCGCTGGGTTTCTGATTTAGTGTGAAATATTGGTGTGATGAGATGTGGTGTGAATTCAGGTGGGTTTAAACAACCTCCTGAATTGCAGCCGGCCTGCCTTGTTCCTGCTAAACCTCGCCCTGTTAGCCTAGAAATCTAGATGCACATTAGCGGCTGCAAATATAATTTGCAGCCAGGATCGTTTACCAACACTCCCTGGCTTGCGAGCTTGAAAAACTAAACTCTGGTCAGCAGAGGTGGTAAAAGTACTCAAAAGTTATACTCGAGTGAAAGTATATATACCTAAATAAAAAAACACTCTAGTAAAAGTAGAAAGTCCTCCATTCAAAACATCACTTGAGTAAAAGTACAAAAGTATCAGATTTAAAACGTACTCAAGTACCGAAAGTAAAAAGTACATATTCAAATTAACTGTAAATATCAATAAGCAGATAAAATCTTTTGGGACTGATATGCAATGCTTTAATTGAACAAGTTATAAGATTAGATACTGCAATTAAGAATTTGTTAGATTTGCAATTAATAAGAGACAATGAAGCACCTTAACGCAGTATAGGGGTTAAACTTAAACATGTTCCATAACATTAGCTCCATAAAACAGATGAGGAGCAAGATACTATTAACTAATTCAAAATGAATTCAAAAGCCATAACCACAATGACATATTACATAACAATTAGTAGTCATGTGCCTCAACAAGTAAAGTCATAATATAATTTTGCCAATAGTTATGATTAATGATGAATTAAACACAACTGAGAGTCGGAATGCATGGCTTTGAATACATGAATTTACATTATTAGTTAATGTAATGTGTTATTAGGGAATTATTGATGTCATATTTAATTAATAGCAATTCATATGTTACTTAATCTATTAATCATAGAGAATGTTCATTAGTTGCTGATGCAGTAATCATTAATAAATGGTTTAGTTCTTCATTAGTAATACATTAACTCATGATTATCTGTGCATTAGTTAGGCATGAATTATAATAGTGCACCTGTATTGTAAAATGTTACCGATGTTTTCATAGTAAATTGTGTGCCGCAAAATATAAAAGTTGGGGAAACACTGAGCTAACGTTAGTGTGGCAAACCTGACTTGTCAGCTTTTCCAAGTCTATACCTTACTGGATCATCCATGACCGACCAGACCGGTTTGGAAATCAAGTGTAATAAATACTTAATACTTGGAGCGGGCATGGGGAAATGTATTGGAGTAAAAAGTAAACTTTGCCTTTAATAATGTAGTGGAGTAAGAGTAAAAGTAGATGCAAATAAAATATACTCAAGTAAAGTACAGATCCCCGAAAAAAATACTTAAGTAAAGTATCAAAGTATTTTTACTTGATTACTTACCACCCCTGCTGGTCAGGCCAATCACATCGGGTATATTGTCGGTGGACGGGCTTAACATAATGACTGCAGAGTTGCGACGGTTCCGCGTGCTATTTGAAAACAAAGAAGCTGGCAAAAAGCCTTCTTTCGAATCGGCTTTGGCCGCAATTCTGGAAGACTTGGAGTTAAACTTTTCTTTGAGAAAAGAAAAAAGTATGGCACTTTAACTGTGATTCAAATTCCCACCTAGACTGACGTCATCATACTTAGAGTTTAGTAAGAATATGTGTCTGATACGGCTCTATTGTAGCCTAGAAATCTAGACGCACCCTAGCGGCAGCAAATTTAATCTGTCCGCAAGTGTCGTCTAGCTACTCTCAATACCCTTCTGAGCTGTATTCCCCTAACTCTTGCCGGACCAATCACATCGTGTATAGAGTCGGTGGGCAGGGCCATAATGAACATTTCTCAAGAACAATTATTCAACCATACTTTGTTTTCTATTCAGAATGTTGATGTATTTTTTGTTGTTGTTTTTTTGTGAATTCAAAATCTCTCGCTCTCTCTATCTCAAACTTAAATCCATTATGCTAGTGCTTTTCACCCTGTTTTTGCTTTCAGGCTCCTTCACCCTGCAGAAATTTGCAGCATTTACCTTTTTATTTGTTAAATTTTAAAGTCGTAACCAAATAGCTAACAATTGGTTAGTGACTAAAATGAAAATGTACAATAAAAAGCATTTTCTTTTATAAGGCAGTTATTTACAATCCAAGCTTCACCTCCTTAAACGATTGTGTTGAATTATAGTAAATTCTGATTTATGGATTTGTGTTTAGCAGTCATAAAAAAACATCTCCGTAACCATGAATACAACTGGGAAATTAAACTTGATTAAACTCTACAGCCTTTTACAAACTCCCTTTTTGAGGGAGGACAGGGCCATCAAACTGTTAGACTTCTAAATTATAATTTTGTTTTCTCTCCTTGTGTTTGTATTGTGGTATGATGATTAGTAGGGTAAAAGTAATTTCTGAGCTTCTTTGTTGCTAGCACTTTCAGTATTTGGTACTCTATAACAAAATATCAAACATGTTTTGTTTCTTCTCTGATATAAAACATTTTTAGCACCGGACTCCCACACACAGATGTTTTTAACAGTTGGATCTGACCAGAGAGGGAGTATGATCATGAAATCACAGAATAATGGACACATATTGATATTTGTGGAGTTGGTATGGACATTAAATAAAAATCTAGTTTCTCAGACAGTATGTTCTTAAAACTAACACACTGTATTTTTCCTTAAACAGTTCTTTAATATCAAAATTGATTTTAACTGCTTGATTTTATAAGTTACATAGATTTACGAGGATCAGCAAAGAAAATTCTTAAAGAAATCATAGAATAAACATTAATTTTACTTGACTGCATGTTATTTATAAAGAGGAAAACAAAAGTTTTCCCATAATCCTTCATAGATATGTAAAAACTTTGAAATTACTTTTCAACTGATGTAACCCAGGCAAATAATATCATAGCCTACTTTCGCCAAACCAATCTAAACCTGATGGGGGGAAAACATGCTCAATCTTATATTATTTCCCACTGAATTGAGTCACTTGGAAATATTCACATTACAGAAATGAAATGTGTTGCAATGCAAATATTGTCTTGAAAGTCAACATAAAGGGCCAGATTTACTAACAGCTTGTGCCAGCGCAAACCCTCTTTTGGTGTAAAAAACAACAACTACTGTCAGGATTTGTTAAAGACACAGTGAAAAATTAGCACTTAAAAGGCGAGGACAGGGTTATTTTTTTTGTTTATTTCAGGGTTATTTGAGTTTTCTTTAATTTGCCTGTCAACAGTAGATCACACACAGAACTTTCTACTCTAATCAGTGCTTCTTTGGAGTTGCATTCTCACGCTAATTTGCCCTGTTTAGTAAATCTGGCCTAAAATCATAGGATCATGTAGCGCTGCAGAGTTTAGTTCCAACCCTAATAAAACACACCTGAACATGCTAATCAATGGCTGCGTCCGAAACCAGGAAAATGCTGCCTTTGGAGGACGCATTTGAAGGCAGGAAGGCACCAAGGCATGTCCGAATCTAATGTTAGCTTTACTTCATGTCTCCTGAGAGACCTTCATCTGATCGATTTTTGAAGGCAGCATACATGTATCCTTCGCTGTGTAAAGGTGGATCGCCTACAGTGGTTCTGACTGCAGGGTTGCCGAACGACTAAAGAAACATTATCAGCAAGATGGTAGAAACCGGCTCGGGTTATGTATATAACCCTTGTTCCCTGAGAGGGAACGAGCACTGCGTCGAAACGCTTTGGGGGATGCTCCCTAAGCATCAGCGAATCTGAAGCCTGAATAAACACTAGTCCAATCCGATTGGTCGTGCGTGATGACGTCATTGTGACGGCGTACCCGGAAGTATAAAAGGGGAGCCGGCGCATAATGGCGGCAGTTCTTGCTCTGAAGCATGCGCTCCAGGCGTGCCGAGGTGTGGCGGTACGACGCAGTGCTCGTTCCCTCTCAGGGAACAAGGGTTATATACATAACCCGAGCCGTTCCCTTATCGAGGGAACTTCCCACTGCGTCGAAACGCTTTGGGGAACGAGTACCCACTAGGCCACACCGAGGGTAGCGCCTGTCCTAGTGTGAAGCCGGAAACCGGGCACAACTAGGGTTGGAGCACCCTCGCGCCAGGCGTCGCAGGGAGATCCAGGCTATAAAACCTGATAAAAGTGTGTGGAGTAGCCCACCCCGCCGCCTCGCAGATATCCTGCAGGGGGACCCCAGAAAGGAGGGCCACCGAAGAGGCCATGCCTCTGGTGGAATGTGCCCTCACGGCTACAGGTGAAGGCAAACTGCGCACCTGGTAAGCCATGGTTATTGCCTGGACTATCCAGTTACTGATAGTCTGGGTAGACGCAGGCAACCCCTTCTTGGGTGAGCCAAAACACACCAACAATTGTTGCGATCTCCTCCACTGTGCGGACTTCGCCAGATACACCCTGAGTGCCCTGACCGGGCAGAGTAGGTGAAGCCTCCCCTCTTCCGCCGTCACGTGAGGCGGAGGATGAAATGCCTGCAGAACCAAAGACCTGACCACCCTTGATGGGACCTTGGGCACATAGCCCGGCCTAGGGTGCAAGATGGCCTTTACTCCACCCGGGGCAAACTCCAGGCAAGTCGGCGTTACTGCCAAGGCCTGGAGATCCCCTACTCTCCTTAGAGAGGTAATGGCGAGTAGAAAGGCCACCTTAAGGGTCAGATTCTTAGGTTCTGCTGACTCTAGTGGCTCGAAGGGGGCCTCAGCCAATCCCTCGAGAACCACTGCCAGGTCCCAGGTTGGAACTCTGGACTGAGCCACAGGCCTCATCCTCCGAGCCCCACGGAGGAACTGTACAACCAGCTGGTGCCTACCCAAAGGCCCATCACCCAGAGGAGTGTGGAAAGCCGCAATGGCAGCCACGTACACCTTGAGTGTGGACGGGGTTAGGCCCGCAGAGAAGCGATCTTGGAGGAACTCCAGCACTGAAGCCACTGGGCAGTTAACTGGGTCCTCCTCACGCCTCCTGCACCAAGTGGAAAATACATTCCACTTGAGGCTGTACAGTCTCCTTGTGGACGGAGCCCTGGAGCTGAGTAAGGTCTCTACCACCTCTGCCGACAGGCCAGCCTCTAGGTACCTGGCCCCCTCAGGGGCCAAACCCAAAGGTTCCATATCTCCGGCCGGGGGTGGAAAATCGACCCCGCCGCCTGAGACAGGAGATCCCTCCTCAGAGGAATCTGCCATGGATGACCTGCCAGCAGGGCTATGATATCCGAGAACCAAACTCGCGTCGGCCAACGGGGTGCTACCAGAAGTAGACTGACCCCCTGCCGACGGACCCTCTCCAGGACTCCCGGGAGCAGAGCAATCGGGGGAAATGCGTACAGACGCAGCCTCGGCCACGTCTGCACCATGGCATCCAACCCCAACGGGGCTGGATGCGTGAGGGAGAACCACAGTGGACAGTGGGACGTCTCTTGAGACGCAAACAGATCCACTTCCACTGGGCCGAACCTCTCGCATATGGCCTCCACCACTTCGGGGTGGAGCCGCCACTCCCCGGGCCTCAGCCCCTGCCTCGACAGGATGTCTGCTCCCTGATTTTGAACCCCCGGGACATACATTGCCCTGATGGACAACAGTTTCCCCTGGGACCACAGGAGGATTAGATGCGCCAATCTGCACAGAGGGCGCGATCTTACCCCTCCCTGGCGATTGAGGTACGCTACGACAGCCGTATTGTCTGTCCGCACCAGGACATGTTGGCCGCGGAGGTCCGGGAAAAAACTCCTGAGAGCTTTGTAGACCGCCATCATCTCCAGGCAATTTATGTGCCAGGAGGAATGACGGCCCTCCCATGGGCCCCTCGCAAAGCGGCCGTCCATGACCGCGCCCCAACCAGTGAGGGAGGCGTCTGTTGAAACGGATTTCCGGCAACAGGACGCTCCCAACACTGGTCCCTGGGACAGAAACCAAGGTTTCTTCCATATGACTAGGGAACGAAGGCATCTGCGCGTTACCCTGATCATACGAAAAGGATTCCCTCTGGGGGAAAACCCCTTGGTTTTCAACCACCACTGGAGGGGTCTCATGTGTAGCAGGCCGAACGGTATCACGTTGGACGCTGCTGCCATGTGCCCCAGCACTCTCTGAAAGTGCTTCACAGTGATGGTGTGGCCTAGCCTTATTCCTGAGACCATCGCCAGTATGGTCTCGACGCGCGCGGGAGACAATTGTGCCCGCATCGTCGTCGAATCCCATACTACCCCTAGGAACGTAGTCCTCTGGGACGGCGTCAACACACTCTTGTTCGTGTTGAGTCTCAGCCCCAAGCACTTTATGTGGGCTAGAACGACATCTCGATGCCGAACCGCCATATCGTACGACTGGGCCAGTATGAGCCAGTCGTCGATATAATTCAGTACACGGATGCCCTGAAGCCTCATAGGAGCCAGGGCTGCATCCATGCACTTTGTGAATGTGCGTGGGGAGAGGGCTAGGCCGAAGGGAAGAACTCGATATTGGTACGCTTCGCCCCCGAAAGCGAACCTCAGGAACTTCCTGTGACATGGAAGGATGGAGATATGAAAGTATGCGTCCTTCAGATCTATCGTGACGAACCAGTCCTGGGACTGGATCTGACTCACGATCATGGGGATAGTGAGCATTTTGAATCTGAACCTCCTTAGAGACCGATTCAAATCCCTTAGATCTATAATCGGACGCAACCCTCCATCCTTTTTGGGAACTATAAAGTACCGGCTGTAGAAGCCGGACTCCCTCTCTGGCGGAGGAACATGTTCTATGGCCCCCTTTGCCAGTAAGGTCTTTACTTCTAGTTCCATTACCCGACCCCGCTCTGGTACCACTGTAGTCCAGGTCACCCCCCTGAACCCAGGGGGAGGCCGACCGAACTGCAGTCTGTACCCATTTTCTACAATGCGCAGGACCCATGTGGATACACTCGGAAGGCATTTCCATGCGCCGAGATAATCTACTAAGGGAACCAGCCTCTCGAGGCTGGCGTCGGGTGTTACACGAGCCTCGTCCCCGACCCCCTGAAGCGGTTGCCCGGCAGGAAGTGGTTGGGGACGAGTCTCTGTGTGCGGACGCGCCAGCTGCCCAGCCGCAGGTCTTTCCAGAGGCGGCTGGAGCAGCGTGCGTTCGCGGGAAATCGATGTGGCCCGAAGCGTCGTAGACGGCGGGATTACCACATCGATTTCCCCAGGGCGCCGCGAAGGAAGCAACCTCGGTTGCCCCCTCGCGGGAGGGACCGCCCTGAGAAGTCCTGCCGAGGCTAGGACTTCTTTGCGGCAGCCTTTCGCGCCTGAAGGACGTTCCTCAGATCGCCCTTCGGAGCGGAAGGCTGCTGTTGAGCGCGCCGCCTCTGTTGCCAAGCTCCCGGAGGAGGGGCTCTAGAGGCGACGCTCTCTTTTTGCATCTGACGATGCGAGGAGGAGCTGGTCGGCGGCTGAGGCTGCCCGCTAGGGCCAGCCTTCCCGGGCTTAGAGCGGCGAGGGAGGTACTGCTGGAAGGCCGCTGACTGTCTCTTCGCCTCCTGGTGTCTGGAGACGACGGAGTTAACCGCGTCCCCAAACAGACCAGAAGGCGAGATCGGGGAGTCCAGGAGGAAGGATCTGTCCTTCTCCTTTATCCCCGACAGATTCAGCCAGAGATGTCTCTCCGTTGTCACCATAGCTGCCATGGAGCGGCCGATGGCACGGGCCGTCTCCTTGGTAACACGGAGAGACAAATCCGCGACCTTCCTGAGTTCCAGTACGTCCTCCGGAGAGGGACCCTCGCCCTCATCCAGCTCTTTTAGAAGGTCAGCCTGGTAGGCCTGCAAGATCGACAGAGTGTGCAGCGCACTACCAGCCCGCCCAGCCGCCATATAAGCCTTGCCCACCAGCCCTGAGGTGTCCCGACAGGGTTTGGTGGGCAGCACCGGGGTTTTAAGGGACGATGCCGATTCGGGCGAAAGATAGCTCGCGAGAGCATCCTCCACCCGCGGCATCGCCCCATAGCCCGCCTCGCGTGCCCCCAGAACGTTGGAATAGTCCAACAGTGGGGGATTAGAGACACGCGAGGAATAGGGCTTCCTCCACGATCTACACACCTCGGTGTGCAGATCGGGGAAAAAAGGCAAACCCCGGCGCGGTGTTTGGACCCGGTGTGCGAGGAACCGGTCATCCAGCCTACTGGGTGGCCGAACTTCCTGTTCCTCCTGTGGCCACTCAATGTTGAGTTTAGCCACAGCCCGGGTCAACACCTCGACCAATTCCTCCTGGGCGGGCGGATGAGGCGATGGAAAAACCTCATCCCCCGCCCCGATGCCCGCGCCCTCCGGCTCCTCAGAACCGGAGAGAACGAGCATCGGACCCTCCGCCCCGGGGGAAGAAGCCGCAAAGCGGGCTTCCACACGGGGAGGAAGATCATCGGAACTGTCCGAGGAGGATTGGGAAAGTGCCGCAGCAGTCCCAAAGCCCTCGGACAGATCCCGCTGTGAGCCCCATGATCTGCGACGCCGCGACGCCTCAGCGACCGCGGGTCCAGAACCCTGGGGCTCACGAGGCTGGCCGGTCTCATCGAACACGGCCAGCCTAGAGCGGAGCAGCCTGAGTGTCAGCCGCTCACAGTGCTCACAGGCGGCTCCCTCGAGAGCCGCCCGAGCGTGCTGCACACCCAGACACTGCACACATAACAGGTGTGTATCCGATCCCGAGATGAAGCGGGGACACGGATGCACACACTGTCTAAATCCGCTCTTTCCTTCCATACTTTTACTATAAAGTTTTCACTCACACACACACTCGCAACTGGACAGACAACAGTAAATAGACAGACCAAACAGAGAGCGCTATGCTGAAGAGCAATAACTGACGCCATTATGCGCCGGCTCCCCTTTTATACTTCCGGGTACGCCGTCACAATGACGTCATCACGCACGACCAATCGGATTGGACTAGTGTTTATTCAGGCTTCAGATTCGCTGATGCTTAGGGAGCATCCCCCAAAGCGTTTCGACGCAGTGGGAAGTTCCCTCGATAAGGGAACTGTACATTTCTTGTCTATAACCACCCACTGCAACTTATACCAACGATTGAAATAAGCGCAGTTACAATAGCAAAATGTGTGGGAGAGCGTTGATTTAATGTGACTATATTGTATTGCAATAGGTAGCACTTCTAAGTCAATACCAAATCAAAACTAGTTAGCAAACAATTTATAATTGAAAGAATTTAATGACAAAATGTGGTCATGGTTACACTTAAAATAGTTACAAAATAGATGTATGAGATGATAAAACTTCCATTCAGTGACAGTTGAGCTGGGAAAATAAGATGGCGTCCGAAAGTTGCGTTTGCTGGTCAGTCTGTGTGTAGATGTATGTTTTTTACCAATATTTTCTACTTCTGATGTCATTTCTTGCAATAAATTACTAATATAGTAATTAAATGTGTGTTTAGTTCTCACAAAAATTAAAGGTGGGTGTGTTTGATCAGGGATTGCTAAACTCTGCAGTGCATTGGTCCTCCAGGGCAAAATTTGAATAGCCCTGATGTAGTCTATTGGGGCTTTCACACCAGATAGTTTAAGAACTTAGTTATAGGAACTAACTACCAGAGTGGTTCCCCAAGAATTAAAAGTAAGTTCCCTTTATCGAGGGAACTCGAGCTGCGTCGAAACGCTAGGGGAACGCCTCTGCGTGATGCGTCATGAAGCACTCGTGAAATCAGTCCAATAGCGAGGAGATACATCATAGGCGGGTGACGTCATCGACCAGAAAGCTATAAAGCATGCCCGGACCAAACAGTCACTAGCTTCTGTGCCTTCACAAAGCGCTCTATGTGAATATTGTATGTCCATTTATTGTGTGTGTTGTCTGAAAGAAAAGAAAGATATTATGGCGAGCGGTCAATTCAAATGTTGTGTCACTCCCTGCCCAAACAACATCACGGGTGGGGACACACTCGACATGCGTGTCATGTGTTTGGGGCTCGATCATGCCCAGTCAGCTCTCGAGGGGGCTGGCTGCGAGCATTGTGAGACTCCCAATACGCACATTAAGATCACGCAGGGCACTCTTCGAGGAGAGTGCTTTGGGTCGCGGTCCTCAGGGCTCGGGTCCCGCCGTTGCCGAGGCGCAGCGAAGGCTCGCGTCCTGGGGATCGCAGATGGATCTAGTGGCGGGGTTAGAGACGGGTGATCCCCTATCTCTGCCCTTACCCGCCGGATCTCATGCCTCAGTTAGCGAGTTGGAAGCACGCTCTGCGGTTTCTTCCGCTCGCGCTGAGGCACAAACGCAGCAGCACTCCAGTTCCGAGGAACTGGATGTTGTTAGCGCTGATGATGATCTCCCCATGCCGCCGCTACACACAAAGGCTCATGAGGAGCTATTGGTGTAACTCGCGCTGTGTCCAGGTTAAGTTTAGACTGGCCGGCCGAGTGTCAAGAAGTTCGCCAAAAAATAAATAAATAAATAAATAAATAAATAAATAAATAAATAAATAAATAAATAAATAAATAAATAAATAAATAAATAAATAAATAAAATAAAAAATAACAAAGAGAAAGAACAATATAATGGCGAGCAGACAGCATGTTTGAATCACGGGGTTGAGTCTAATGGCTCGGATCTCGCGTTTGCCGAGGCAGCGTGTAGATCACAGGTCTGCAATATAGATTCTATGACTCGATCGTGGATCTCGCGTTTGCCGAGGCAGCGTGTACAGTACGGGGTTGAGTCTAGTGGCTCGGATCTCGCGTTTGCCGAGGCAGCGTGTAGACTACGGGGTTGAGTCTAGTGGCTTGGATCTCGCGTTTGCCGAGGCAGCGTGTAGATCACGGGTCTGCAATATAGATTCTATGACTCGTTTGCGGATCTCGCGTTTGCCGAGGCAGTGTGTAGATTACGGGGTTGAGTCTAGTGGCTCAGATCGCGTGTTTGCCGAGGTATCACGTATGTTATGGGTCTGCATCTATCATTCAGAGGCGGCGATGCCTCGGGGGGAAGAGACTCTTGCGAGCTATATCTCTCCCCCGAGTCAGCATCGTCGCGGAGAGCCCCACAGCTGCCCACAGCAAGCCGGTCAGAACAACTTCGGCTTTGGTGGGTAGGCCATATTCGGCCTGCAAGCGTATCAAGCAGATCTGCTGGGGGATATTGATGATGAGTGTGGAAAAGTTTTGAAAAAAAGAAGAAAAAAAAAGAAAAAAGGAAAAAGTGAGCTAAATTAAAATGTCCCTCTGGGGCTGTCGGGCGGGGCAGCCTCAGCCGAGTACGTCCTTCTCAAACCTACACCGAGCAAAACAAAAAGAGAGCGTGGCCGCTCGGGGCCCCCGCAGAGAGATCGGGGGTCCGGGCGACGCGCTCAGTCGAGACCTTCCCGAGGTAGGGCAGACTCGACTAGGAGTATGGCGGCCTCTGTGGCTCTCATATCACGAGTTTCACTTCAAGAGGTGTGTGATGCGGCAGGGTGGTCCTCTCCGCACACTTTTGTGAGGTTCTACAATCTAGACGTGGCCTCTACCCCGGGGTCCCGGGTGTTCTTGGGTTGAGCAAATTCACATAGACAGACATTTGGGACTCTGGCGACGTGGGTATTGAGTTCCCCTAGCGTTTCGACGCAGCTTGAGTTCCCTCGATAAAGGGAACGTCTCAGGTTACGTATGTAACCATGGTTCCCTGAGAGGGAAAGAGACGCTGCGTCGCTATGCCATACTCCCGGCATGCCTGTGATCGATTTGTTCGGCTTTTTCAGAAGCTAGTGACTGTTTGGTCCGGGCATGCTTTATAGCTTTCTGGTCGATGACGTCACCCGCCTATGACGTATCTCCTCGCTATTGGACTGATTTCACGAGTGGTTCATGACGCATCACGCAGAGGCGTTCCCCTAGCGTTTCGACGCAGCGTCTCATTTCCTCTCAGGGAACCATGGTTACATACGTAACCTGAGACATTTTCCTGGTTGCATTTGCACTGCCAGTAGGAACACTGAAAATTACACTTGTTGTGACTTTTATTTTGATGGCTCAGCGGACTTTTATTTTGTCAGTACTGAGAACACATGATTGTCACTAGGTGAGCAGAAATACATAATCATGTTTCACTTGGTCCCGTCAAAGTGTTAGATTTTCTCTTTAGCATAAATGTTGAGAGCTCCATCTATACTTTTTTCCATGTTTGTAGAGTTAGTTTCTAGAGTAAATATATAGGCTATAATATGTGTGTGTAGGCTATTGAGTATAATATGTGTAATATTTAATATATGTTTAATAATATATTTTGCATGCTTTTGGCCAATCAGCATACTGGTAATCCTATTGTGCTGGGTTAGACCCGAGTCTGCAGTCTCCCTCTCAGATACTGAAGCTTTCGCGTCTCGATCGCCCCCCGGTGAACTGTCCCAGTATAGCCGCCCCTCTGTGTTTTCTAATGGACGTGAGGCAAACTAAATAATAAAATTACACTTCAAATATTTTTTCCCCAAAGTTAGTTTATGTCACTGAAGGCAGTTGTCATCACGATGATTTAATTTCAAGTGTTCGTTTTTAAAATAAGTTTAGTTTTAGTTAGTTATTTTATGCTACAAAAACGGGGGGTGTGACG
Source organism: Pseudorasbora parva (assembly GCF_024679245.1). NCBI lineage: Eukaryota > Metazoa > Chordata > Actinopteri > Cypriniformes > Gobionidae > Pseudorasbora > Pseudorasbora parva. The sequence goes on from NC_090187.1 coordinate 27,998,292, forward strand.
TCATGATTGACAGCTGAGACTGACGGCTTCTCTGAGTGAAGTTGTCACTGAGGCACTAACGGAATTTTTCCGGAATTTTTGGGAGCAGATTGGAGCTTTAGCTTTAATTTCTACATTTCCATAACTGTTTCACACCAACATAATTATTTGTTCTGCATTAATCTGCATCTGCGAGAGTGTGGGCGGGCTTTTGATATCGCAGCTGTACTTCCTGCTCTACTTCCTGCTCTACTTTCTGCGCTCTACTGTCCGGAAATCGCTACTGCCCAGACTCTGTCCCAATATGTCTGCGCTGTGCAGGCCGCCTAAAAGCTTAAAATCTGCCAAGCGGAAACGGATGATGTCAAGTCGTCCATATTTTTTTACGGTCTATGGTTAGACCCTACTCTAAAGTAAATTAGTTCCCCCAAAAGGTGTTCCAAGAGCTAAAATTGTTCCCATTTCCCGCGTTTCTAAAATCCAGGTACTTCTGATGTTTTCTTAACTAGCTCTTTCGAACAACTTTTAATTTAGTTTGAAATCACCAATTCAGTCCTTCTCATATATATTTACCTGTTACCTGTTTCATGTTGTGCATGTTGTAAAATGATTAGAAAAATTGAAGGAATGTATTTGTAGTACAAAAGTGTCTCTCTTGACTCTCGCACAGAGTAACACGGTCATGCTCATTGTAATTAGCACCCTTTGAGTAATGGGCTGATTCAGCCTGGAGGTGTTGTGCCAAATCAGCACTCAGATAAGTTTCAACTCCTTCAGGAAGGTCTGTTTGTAATGGCTTGCCAACTGACACACACACACAAGCCCTGTTCTTACCCTTTAGTAGTGCTGAAAGTGTAATGATTTGGTTGTGAAGCACATACTGTTACAGTCCACACACACACACTCACACACACACACACACACACACACACACACACACACACACACACACACACACACACACACACACACACACACACACACACACACACACACACACAGCTTTAGAACAAGAACAGATCAGAGCAACCCAAACCCAATTTAGTGTGCACTGTCAGTAAAACCACAAGCTCTTGATCCCAAGCTGCTTGTTTCTCTGAGAGAAACAGAAAGATCATGTGAAGGGCTTTGCATAACTGAGTTTACTAGGGCTGTTGTTTAATTGAGTGCAATTTTTATTTTTTATTTTATTTTTAAAAAGTTTGGCAAAAAATAAAAATAAATAATTAATCATGCCATCTGACCCATGCAAGCAATTCATGCTTGAAGTTCTGTCAAAAATTGAAAAATTGCAGACTGCATATTGTGAACAGTGCCTAAATATAAATGACATCAATTTAAAGGCCAATAATATCACAGCCCACTAAACCTGATGGGGGAAAACAAAATCATCCTCCTTATTATATTTTTTCCCATCATGTCACTTGGAAATACATCAAATTACAGAAATTACATGAGTTTAAACGGACAAGCGGCAGTGACTGGTGGCAACTCGATAGACTGCTTCAGGAGAGGCGGGCTGGTAACCCTACCCTCTATTTTTCCAAGATTAAGACACCCAAAGCCTACTACAAAAAAGAAACAAAGAAAACAACCCAAAGGCCCTCCGAGAGGTGGGATGAAAGAAGGACCAACAAGGACGGACGAGATGGTAACAAACACAATGATATTGGCAAAATAGAAGATTCCAAGTGTGGGTAAAGGTGAATAAAAAAAGGAGAAGTGTAGTGTTGGTAGCCTGATGCAACCTTGCACTGCCCTGGTAAGAGCAGGTCAGACGGCTTGATAACCACAGTGCCAATGGACCCAGTGTTGCAGAGGTAGAGCAGGAAGAAAGTAAGCAGGAGAAAAAAGGAATGTTGATGAACCGTAAGAAGTGAACCAAGCAGCACTCCCAAGTGACCCAGGAACGGAGTCAAGCCAGGAACCTACAGAACCCACTCCGAAGGAACAATATCAAGTGGTCAAGGGCGAACAAGGCTGAGGAGTGGAGAAAGCTGTGCAAACATCTGAGCGGGCTGCTGGAAAAAGCTCTGTGCAGGTCAGTGGTAGCCAAGCTAAAACTGTTTGGAGAAATCCTGTATGAAGAATGCAGCAACAGGTATGGAGAGGTGACCATCATAAAAGCTGCAATAAGATCAAAGGGCAGGAGGGAGAAAGAGATCAATGACCTCTTGGCAAGCAGAAGGCAGCTCCGCAAATGTTGACGGAAGGCAGATGAGTCTGAGAAGGGCATGAAAGGCCCTTGGCAAGCAAAAGGCAGCTCCGCAAGCACTGGCGGAAGGCAGATGAGTCTGAGAAGGGCCAGAAAGCTCTCTGGGATGAGATCAGAAGATGCCTTGCTAACCTACGGAGAGCAGAGCACATTAGAATATGGTGAAAAAGGAAGGTGAAGGAAAGATCAAGTTTCTTCAGGAATCCATTCCAGCATGCACATGGGCTTTCTTGAGGAGAAGACAAGTGGAACCCTGGATTGCTCAAAAGAAGAACTGCCGGAGCACATCCGCACCCAGTACAGTGACCCAGCAAGGAACAACTCCCTAGGCTCGGCAGGGTATGTGTCTAGACCTTCAGAACCATCAGCCCTGTTTGACACATCAGCACCCAATATATGAAAGCGGCAATCATTTGTATATTTTGCAATATATTACAGGAATATATAATATTGTATAATACCATCAATATATTATTCCACGTATTAACAATATATTATAATATATTTCAAGTAATATATTGGTAAATACATTTTCCTTTCATAAGGGTAAGCAGATTGATGAATGCGGATTAAGAGGAATCGCAAGACTGACGAACAAAGAAACATTCAGAGGAGTGACTAAACAAAATGGCTGGATTAATCGGTAGAATTATAATTAATAGAACAGGTAAAAAAGCACACACGTACTGACCCAGTGATGTCCAAGGTTTTGGATCTCGTGCTCAGAGGGGAAGTGGGAGAAATGTCACCGCAATTAAGGCCATATGTGAGCAGAATAATGAGCTAACACTGGAATCTGGTTGTCTACTATGGGACTCAAGGGTCATTATTCCACCATCATTGAGACAACGAGTTCTGGAGGAGCTTCATTCTGGACACTGTGGAGTAGTTTGGATGAAGGAAATTGGCCGTAGCTACCTTTGGTGGCCAGGGGTGGACTTTGAGATTGAAGAGAGAGCCAAATCGTGCAGTGCATGTCAAAAGCTGAGAAATATCCTTCAACCAGCTCCGTTCATGTTGATTTTGCCAGGCCTTTGGAAGACCATATGTTTTTAGCCCTTCTGGATGCACACAGCAAATGGCCAGAGATTGAAATAATGAAAAGCACTTCATTAGTGAAAACGGTGGAAGCCCTTCGTTCAATGTTTGGTCGTTTTGGCCTCCCTCAGCAACTTGTCATTGACAATGGACCTTAGTTGGTCTCGGATGAGTTTGCAGCTTTTATGAAGGACAATAGGATTCAACACATTCGGTCAGCACCTAATCACCCATCCACAAACGGTCTGGCTGATTCCACTGTGAGGTTTGTCCAGACAATGAACCATGCTCTTTTAAGATTTACTTCAGCGATTAGCATATGGCTTTGTATCAGTAGAAACCCTGGAGTATAATCAAATGATTGTGCTTTTCAGTTGATAATGTAGTTGTTTAAAGCTAAAATATGTGGTTTACCTATAAAGACAGTGCCTATTTAAAAAGAATACTCGCGTTTTTGGAGTTGTGAGATCCAGGCGATGTCTTCCATTGTTGAACTCTTGGACACTCACCTCATCTGGAAAAGGCATGTAGACCAGTTACTTGCTACAAATTCTGGTACAAAAGCTCAGAAGAACAGGTAAGGAAGGATCTGTATTCGGAGATGGCTCCAGATTACCACCAGCTACCTGAGCATTCTTCTTCACCAACCATTTGAAATGCGCTGACTGAGACTTTGCCAAGTCAGGTGAAGGACACACTTCCTCCAACTCCAGTGTCCTTGTCAAACCAAACCCCTGATAAAAAGGACTGTCACTGTGAGCATACCGAGGGATTGGCCGTATCCTCAGAGAGAATGCAGACCTCCTAATAGACTGACACTGTAGCTAGAGACAAAACCCACAACATTGGGGCAGAGTAATACCTAGGGCCGTGTCTGGGAATCAAGGTAGTCTACCCTCTTTCCCTTGTTAGAAACATTTTTTTTAAGTAATGTTCATTTTCTTTACTGTTTCAAAATTAGGAGGAAGGAATTTGTTGTGTATTTACAAAATGCAATTTGTCCCTTCTGTGTTTCCATACCTCCTTTTGTGTTATGTGATAGAGTTTGGTAAAAAGTAGATGCTGTGCTATTTCTAGAGCAATAAAGACAGCCAGTTAGTTTTCAAGCTTACTCTCGCCTCATGTGTATTTTTACTGCAGAATATCTGTAAGACACAACAGTAACCTACCTCATGAATAACTATATCAATACCAGCCAGCTGCCAGAAAGCTTCCCTGAGCATAGAGCATTCTTCATGCAAATGCATGCAAAGCCTACGCTCTGGAATTCTTCTACATCCCAGACAACATCAGGACCATGATCAAGAACTGCTTCCAGGACATGCACATGTGCTTTACACTGAAGAAAGTCACCACTGGCTGGCAACAACTGGAAGTAGGGATCGCAATGTGATGCTCCATTTCTCCCATCCTCTTCGTGGCAGCGTTTGAGGTAATCCTGACTTTGATTGTGGATCATCTCATTTGAAGCCTGGGAAGACTTTATACATTTGATCTCTCAGACAAGGATATAGGGGAACTCATTCTTCAACAGCTGTCAGAAGGCTTGTCCAAGATCAACGCAATCCAGCTACCTGGAAAATACAAGGTGAGATGTTATCACTTCACCCTATACCCAAGGATGTTGTGGTCTCTGAGGCTGTGCGGAGTCACCTCATCAGCCATTATCAAGAGGAAGGCAAAAGCCAACTCCTTCATCCGCAAATGTCTCAGCCTACCACGGTACATCTCAGCTGCTGTCCTGAATGGATGGAACTCACTCCGGCTTCCCCAGAAATACATCACCCTGCACTACAGGCATGAGAAGGCAAAGCTAGTGATGGAACTAAGAGACACCTTCGACAGGACAGTGGCTAATGTGGATGCCAGAGTTGAGACAAGAAGGAAATAGGGGGCAAACAGGAGGGGCAGAAGTTTATAGGAAGACTGAAACATCAACAGGTTGGGGGCATGGTCCAGGCAAGGCGGGTGGGTCTCGGATGGAGTGAGCCACCCATTCTATGAAAGAGAAAGGACCTTGTTTTTGTATAGGTCACCAGGATTGAACAGGAGGAGCTCACAGTGAGGTGTGGCACAGGGGCAGCAAGGGGCGGTGGAAAACTTGGGAAGGTGTCAGAAGACGAGCAATCAGCTGGGCAGAGTTCTGGAAACTGCCACAACCATGGCTCAGTTTGTTCATTAGGGCAATATATGAAACCATCCCAAGCCCTCGAAACCTTCACCAATGGCTTGGAATAGAGCAGTCCTGTGCCCTCTGTGGGACCATCAATGTCTAGGCAGTAATTCCATGTTCCAATCTATGAGCCTGTCCTCACCAGTGTCCAATTCCAACAAAGTTTCCTTCGGGATGGCTGTTGCTGGCTCACACCCTTGGTCAGACTCACATGGGAACTTGGCTCCAGGCCTTTAGTAGGCGCTGTCATGACAGGCTCCATGCTAGCTGTGGGCGGAAGCTCTCTCCCTGCGTCCCAATTCACATACTATCCATACTAAATAGTATTCGAAAATAGAATTAGTATGTCCCAAATCATAGTATGTTGAAAAGAGTATTCCAAAGATACCCGGATGGTTTACTATTTCCGGTCCGAATTCGAAGTATGAGTCGATGGGCACTCCAATGGCTGATATTGCCCACAACCCACTGTGAGGTGGACGGGGATTCGATTAGAACTACAAATGCGGATAAAAAGCATACAAACATGTCAGATGTGCGAGTCCGGCGGTTAAGTAGAGAAGTTTAGATAAAGGGGTTTGAGTTACCAACTATCAATATTTAACCTGACAAAAATATATTTATTCAGTGTTGTTCTTATTATATTTCACCTGCAGCAGCATTGTGAACTTTTGTAATGACACGTTTGGCCATTAAATTTTAAATGCATCATTATATTTAAACTGCAAGCACTGAGGAGAGTCTCTGCATTAAAGACCCACAAATGGCAGATCAACGTGCGGCTACATTTCTCTCCGATACGGTAGGAGATTAATCTAAATGTGGAGGATTTGAACTGTGACGAATCTGATGATGATTGACAGGGCAGTTAAACGGTCACGGGATGCACGTAACTAAGCGACAGAGTCCGTTAAAGATGGCCCGAAGCTTGCATACTTTTCTGCTACACACAAGTATATACTTTTTCTTCACAAAAAGAGTACATACTTTTAGGATGAAGTATAAGAAGGCGAATTGGGATGCAGCATCTGTCTGCGGGAGGCTTAGGAGTTGTTGTCTCAGTTGTATTGGTGGGCTGTGCTCTGGGTCTGCCTGTGAGACGTCTGTGAGGTGTGGCTGGACGATTTTGTTATCATCCTTCACTTCGCCCACTGTCAATGTGGATCCAATCGTCCACAACACGAAATTGATGTAACTATCCAGGGTCCAGCAGGGATCGCCGCGGGGCATGACAAAGTGGAGAGCTTTGTCCAGACCACACCGGAATCCTTCAATCAAATAGATGTCGTCACACGTGGCTTGATGGCAGATGTTAAAGAACTCTTCCACATAATGCTTCAGGTCTCTGCTGGAACACAAATACTGTCGCTCCATTCAAAAGTTGATTACTGTCATGGTTCATGGGTTCATTGATTCATTTTCTTTGTTTGTGTGGTTGTGCTGGAGGCGTGGTCTCTGATTGCCACTCTCATTATCACTTCCAGCTGCACATGATTACCTCTCCCTATTTTTTCACCTCTATCACGCTCACCTATTGTCAGTTTGTTGCAGGCCTCGTTGAGTGTCTATGTGTGTGTCTTTGTTCTCCTGGGAGATCTGTTAGCGACGGTTCCGATTCCTTCATCGTGGATCTGCCCATAGCATCCCTGCGTCACTAACCTGCATGCCCCTGCCAGCCTGTTCTTCTGCCTGCCTGGAGATTCTGCCTGCCTTATGATCCTCTGCTGTGACTTCAATCTTTATGATATCTTTTGTTGTGTGTTTTGAGTATTTAATAAAAACCATTTACTTGCAAGTGGATCCTGTGTTCTATCCCTGACAATTTGTCCTTGTTGGGGCAATGTTAACTAAAGCGGTCTCCATTGCTTTCTCATGTTTGGGTCTGGTATTCTGTAAGGCTGGGGTCAGAGTAAGATGAAGATGAGGATAAGGTAAATACAAGGTTTATTTATAAAGAATAAGGCAAGATGTGAGCAGTGTGCACTTAGCACATACAATACCAGACAACTGAACAGAAAACCAGCAGGAACTTGAATACACAGAGGACAATCTAAAATGTTGAACAGCTGTGATGAATGTGGTCAGTGTCCATGGTGACAGATTGTCGCGGGAAAATAGGAAGATATGACCAATGAAAAACAAACTGATAGTCAATGAAAACTAAAACAAACGGAACATAACTGTGACATTTGAGTGATCTTATTTTGGGGATTTTCTCAGCAGATACTTTTCTCAGCAGGTCATTTGATTAATTAATTGCAACTAATTAATCAGCATGTGTTATAATTTATAAAAAATTCTGCTCAATTGACAAACCTAGAACTGATGCATGATGGAGAAATGTGATTTGAGTCTGCATGATCAGGGTGTGCACATGACAGGTTCACGTGTCTCTCTCTGTAATTGCGTTTTCATTCCAGGACTTTGTTATCAGAGCAAATGTCCTTCAGATGCAGGATTTGGCAGCTATGTCCTTGTGACCGTAAGGACACATTAATCCTTTGTGCAACAACATAAATTGAGATTCCTCTCTTTGCTGTTTGTTTGTTTTTGATATTCTCTCTGAGTCTAGCTCATTTGCAAGCTTTGAAAAATCTTTATTGACGCCCCGTCTGGAGTCCATGTACGATTCTATAAATAAACAATCTAATGTTTTTAGATCGCTGTTTGAATAACCATATAGACCTAGAGTGTAGTAATTACACATTTCCTCTATCTTTATCTTTATCTTTCTTTCATTTTGTTCTTCATTCAAGAATTATTAATAGTGAGTCATCGATACTAAATATTGAACACAATATTCCCTAAAAGAAAAGGGCTAGCAAGGCACTTGCTAACATCTTCTAGTACTGCAAGGCAGCCAAAAAAGTAGTGATGCCATCTTTAAAATGTATGAATTGTGACTTTATGTTCAACTTTTGGATGATTCCATTAAATGTGGATAGACAACTGTACGTTTTTTGGTCAGTTTTCTCAAAAAGTGTAAGCAACCCTATTTTAAGTGCCCTTATTATGATAACTAGTTCTTACAATGTTTTCATTCGGACTTGCGCTGGGATTGATGTAAAATCGATGTCATTGTTACTGTCTTTACAGTACAATTGATGAGCTTTACAAAGCCTCGCACGGACCAGAAGAACAGTTTGGTATGGTATGGTGATAGCCATTTGTTTCCGACATGCATTGTAAGTAGTAGACCAATCACAACAGACTGGGTCATCTGGCCAATAAGAGCAGATTAGGCTTGCAGAAAGATTTATAGATTTATTCAACAAGTCGTTTGAGAATCATTGAACAATTTGGTGATGTGCAATGTATATTATTAGAAAATTATAGAGTTTTTTTTTGTTTTTTTAATTTATTTTTTTACCTTTGATGTATGTAAACCTGTTGTTGGAGACCTCAAAAAATAAATAAGGAAACTTTAGAATAGAATTATAGGGGCACTTTAATAGACACAATTTTAGGTAATAGTGGTCTATAGCAGAACATTTTCACTAAGACAGTAATGACGAGTTAGCCAGAGACCTACACAAACGAACTGAGTAATGCCCCATCTTTCAAGAACGAGTGTTTTGCAAATCATGTGTTGAAATGACATTTAAGAAGACAGTCGTCAGTAAAATTAAATGTTTTTTGGCGTGTCAAGTTGTTCAAGGGTGGATTTAGCACTTCGAGATTTTCTTTAAAATGTAAAGTGCTTTATAAATAAAATGTATTATTATTATTATTATTATTATTATTATTATTATTAAAATATGTGAAATTATGCAAATGTCTGTAGTCACAAAAAATAATAATAATAATAATTTGAAAAAAAAAAAAAAGACCCGTATTGGTGATTGAGTTGATTTCTTTCTTTTGGGTGACAATAACTTTATTCATCGTGCACTTTCGACTTTAAAGTTTCTGCTGTAAATTGGGAATTTTGTAGATTAACTCTTCGTATGCTTATAAATCAAGAACAAATCACTTATAGCTGTATTTATAAACTGCTTATTAATGTATTTTAATCCTTTATAAAAGATTAATTTATTATTTTCTAATGCTTAACTAATGATTTATAGCATGCAGTTACAAACCCGAGTCCAAAAAAATTGGGCCACTGAATAAAAACAGAATGCAATGATGTGGAAGTTTTTATTCAGAATACAACATAGATGACATATCAAATCTTTAAACTGAGAAAAATTATAATTTTAAGGGAAAATAGGTTGATTTTAAATTTAATCTCAAAAAAGTTGGGACAATGCCATGTTTACCACTGTGTGGCATCTCCTCTTTTTTTTTATAACAGTCTGCAAACGTCTGGGGACTGAGGAGACAAGTTGCTCAAGTTTAGGAATAGGAATGTTGTCACATTCTTGTCTTATACAGGCCTCTAGTTGCTCAACGGACTTAGGTCTTCTTTGTCGCATCGTCCTCTTTATAATGCTAGAACTTGGAACTTGGAACAATGCTTGGAATATACCTTTCAGCATTGATGGTGCCTTTCCAGGTGTGTAAGCTGTCTATGCCACATGCACTCTTTCATCCCCATACCATCAGAGATGCAAGGCTTCTGAACTGAGCACTGATAACAACTTGGGTTGTTCTTGTCTTCTTTACTCCAGATGACACAGCATTGGGGAAATTGATGATACTCTGGCCAACTTGACTTCTGAGGGACACTTCCTCCAGCTGTTCCTTATATGTACATTTAACTTTCCCGGCCTCTTATTGCTACCTGTCCCAACTTTTCGGGAATCTATAACTCTCATGAAATCCAAAATGAGCCAATATTTGGCAAGACATTTCAAAATGCCAGTTTTATGATGCAGTTTTATTTTTACAGTCACCTTTGATCATGTTTACCAGTGGTGTCAATCATTCTGACCAAAACTATAGGTGTACTATAGCTCGGCCATTTTCATATTTGGCTAAACTATCACAAAACAACATTTTGGATAGAGTTTATGATACAATTGCAAGCTATACTTAATTACATACAATTTTCCAGAAGTGAAAAGAAGGAAGACAAACAATTTAATATGCAAATAGATGTAAGAAAGACAGCCAACCACAATGCATTTTACACATATACACTATAACATCATTGCTGTTAGTTCTGTTTTTAAAGTCAGTGGTAGGCAGTCAAACTTTAATGTCAATTTTTTTTTTTAAGTATATAATTTATAGACCAAAATTATATACAAAAACAAAGTTTGAAGTCTGTAAACTAAGTGTTGCAGGCTGATTTAATAGCAGAAGTTGAATACCTGGTGTTCGAACAAACCTTAATCAGAACGAATATCAGTAAAGTCCTGAATGTGTAGTATATCTCATGTCTGTTAAACAAATGCTGGACCACATTGTGCATTAATAAGTGCAGCTCCAATGTGCTAGGCTGCAGGGTGTGCGACTGGCTGACTAACCCTTAAGGCTGAGGGTGGTTACCATGCCAACGGGGGCATAGGCAATGCCAAGGTCACAGCGCCTGGAGGAATGGTAGATTAAATTGTGCAGTGGTCAGCGCTTTAATTCAATTAATCTGTGTGGAATGGATGGGCGAATGTGTGTGTGTGACGAGGGGTAGGACTAATGGTTAAGGTTATGAGGGTACACAGCGGGGCTTTCGAACATTGGAGGATACATATTTTGCCCATCGACTCTTTGGCCCCAAATCCCATGCTGACATCATGACCTGCTCATGCTCTCATACAAACAGTCCACAATTTAAAAAAAGCTTCAGAGCTTATTGAAACGACACAGCCTGAAAATGAATCACACATGACGGGAGGTCTTATTCCGCTATTGTATAACAAAATAAATTACTGTTGGTGCTAATATGGTTAAAGTAACAACATAAGAGGATGCACAAAAGAAATATTGCCGTTTTGGGTTTATTATGGCTCTAGAGAAACATTACAGCTATCGTATTTAATGAGATTTGTGCGTTTCCTAAGCTGTTTTCCATTCTGACTGTTTTAGAGGACTTGCAAGCACGTTGGGGGCTCATCATAAACCACACTGTCATAACTGCTAGTTTTATTACTCATTTCGTTAAATAAAACCAGAGATATTTACCTTGTTAACTCCAACAGGAGACTTTTGCTTTGATAAGTAAAACTTTCATTTGTCAACAGGCCTTTTGAGGGACTTTGAACGAAAGTGAAAGAAAGAAGGAAACCACAATTTAATATGCATATCGAGGTAAGAAAGATGTTAATTGCAATTCATTATGCACATATTACGATAACATCATTGCTGTTATTATTGTTCTGAATGCTGCGCATTTATATCAATTTAAGTCAATAATCAACACATTCTCACACCCAACTCGTCACATATGGACGCTTGACACGGACCCCTTGTCGTCACTTTTCAACAAACTGGGTGTACCTTCATCGTCAATTTTTGACGCGCTGGGTGCTCCATTCATTACAATGATAAACCTTTGGCGTCATACACAGACGAACTGGGTATTGGGAATGTTATCGTCATGGTGAAATTGTATTGGTTTATGATTTTGCCATATGACATGTTGGAGTGTGCTTTTCAATTTAATCAGCAAGCATAATTTTATTTACATTTATTTTATTTACGCTATTTAGACATGCTTAACATGTAACCCAACCCCATCCCATCCCTAAACCTACCCATTTGTGTGAACATGATATAAAACACAGGATATAGCAAACGTCTGCATCCATGAGTTATTCAAAAAGTTAAATAATCCAAGTTTTCTGAGGCCAAACGATTGATTTGTATGAAGAAAATCCCCAAAAGCGATCAGCATCTCCATCGGCCGAAGATCATGAACACATCAAATTTCAAATATTGGCGCCCGTTACGTGAGATTTCATAGTGAAATTGCATTGGCTCTCGTATGTCTTGTGACCAATTGCGTCATTACGTCAGCATTGATTGTAAAATGTCATTGGCTCTCGTGTGTCTTGTGACCGATTGCGTCATGCTCAGGAGTATTTTGAATTATTTGAATGAGTTATGAATGAGTTCATTCACGGGGGAAGCGCGATCATCATTTCAGCGATTAAAACATCAAGATCAACTCTGTTCTTGACATGAAGACATCGTATGACTTCAGAAGACTTGGAATGCAACATGAGTTAATACTTTTATACGGTTTTGGTCTGTTTTTGCAATAAATACCTGTTACTGTACATTTATTTGCATGTTATGTGTTTTATATTTATTAGATACGGGTAGGTTTAGGGTAGGAGTTGGGTTAGTTGCTCCAAAATATAAAAGTAGCCTTTAAATATTAATAAAATCATGTCTGCTTTTATAAACGCAAATAATTAAATGCGTCTGTTTATGACGGCAAAGGTTTATCATTGAAATGAATGGAGCACCCAGCGCGTCGAAAAATGACGCCTAGGTGCACCTTTAGCATCTTAATTGTGACGCGGAAGGCACTTGAACATGCTTCGGATTTTGACGCCTTGGGAGTGAGAACGCGATAACATTCCCAATACCCAGTGCGTCTGTGTATGACGCCAAAGGTTTCTCACTGAAATGAATGGAACACCCAGCGCGTCGAAACATGACGCCTTGGGGTACCTTTTGCGTCTTAATTGTGATGCGGAAGGCACTTGACCATGCTTCAGAGTTCTATAGAAGTCTATCGGACTACCCTGCACGTCAAATATTGACTATAAAGGTACGCCCAGTTCGTTGAAAAGTGACGACAAGGGGTCCGGGTCAAGCGTCCATATGTGACGAGTTGGGTGTGAGAATGTGAATGAGAATGTGTTGCAATGGTACATAATAAAATTTGAATGTACAATTTCGGTTACACTTTAGTTTAGGGTCCAGTTCTCACTATCAAGTAGTTACTTATTAGCATGCATATTACTTGGATATTGGCTGTTTATTAGTACTTATAAAGCACATATTAATGCCTTATTCTGCATGACCATATTCTACATCCCTTATTCCTATATAATAATACCTAAACTTAACAACTATCTTATTAACTATTAATGAGCAGTAATTAGCAGTTTATTGAGGTAAAAGTCATATTAAATTGTAAGAATCCTACCCTAATGTAGGGTGACCAAATTTTTTTGTAAAATTTTCTTGTATATATATCTTGTATATCATTGAATATATATATATATATATATATATATATATATATATATATATATATATATATATATATATATATATATATTAGGGCCGGGATTCGATTCAAATAATTAATCTAATTCATTAGAAGGTTTGTAATTAATTAACCAAAATTAATCACATTTTAATTGTATATAAAAATGACCAAATTTTTTTGTAAAATTTTCTTGTATATATATATATATATATATATATATATATATATATATATATATATATATATATATATATACATACATATATATATATATATATATATATATATATATATATATATATATATATATATATATATATTAGGGCCGGGATTCGATTAAAAAAAAATATCTAATTCATTAGAAGGTTTGTAATTAATTAACCAAAATTAATCACATTTTAATTGTATATAAATATTTGACCTGAGAACAGTGAGAAGTAATTTTTCACATGGATTTTTAGTATACCATTGAATAATGACTGAATACATAAGCTTAATCAACAAAATATTGTTTATTTATTTCAGTCCAGCAGACCAGTGCAATGTTTGCCATTAAGTGTAGCAAAAGCATATTTGTGATATTTGAGGCTCGATGTGCTGCGGTGATATGCAAATTCCTTGTTGTATAGCTTACACACAACCATGCTCTTGACGACGCTTTCATCCTTTCGTTTTTTTAAAACAAAATATCCCATCCACGGGGCCGAGCAAAGCGGTCTCATCAGCTTCTTCGTTCATGTGTTGTTGTCGTGACTCGTCTCGTGAACCATTCGTGAACGCTAGTTGGTGTTCCAGTATAATCGGTCCGTCGAAACTCATTCATTGAAAAACGATCCGTGGTGCAAAAATAAGTGTGGTTAAAATTATGTTATTACAGCCTCTCTCTCTCTCTCTCTCTCTCTCTCTCTCTCTCTCTCTCTCTCTCTCTCTCTCTATATATATATATATATATATATATATATATATATATATTTGTATTTAATAAAACAATGTATTAAACCTGTGGACGAGAAAATTTGTGATTTGTGCATTTCCTAAGATTTTTTCCATCCCGACTGTTTATGGGAATTCAGTGCACTTTGGGGGCTCATCATAAACCACAGACTCATAACTGCTAGTTTTATTACTCATTTTGCTAAATAACACCAGATGTTTACCTTGTTAACTCCAACAAAAGATGTTGGTTTTGATAAGTAAAACTCTTATTTGCCAACAGGCCGTTTGAGGGACTTTAAAGAAGGAAGACAAAAACAATTTAATTTGCATATCGAGGTAAGAAAGATGTTAATTGCAATTCATTATGCACATATTATGGTAACATCATTGCTGTTGTTCTAGTTTTGTTCTGAATGCTGCACATGTATATCAATGTAAGTCAATGGTACATAATACAATTTTAATGTAACATTTTGGTTACACTTCAGTTTAGGGTCCAATTCTCACTATTAACTAGTTGCTTATTAGCATGCATATTACTAGAATATTACTTATAAAGCACATATTAATGCCTTATTCTGCATGACCATATTCTACAACCCTTAATCCTGTCACTTGTAGGCTCAGGCACGAAGACAAGTACAGGCAAACATGTTGCTCAAACTAAGTTTACTGACGAAAGGTTAAAAATCCATACAGGTACAAACACAAAGGAACATAAGCATAAAGGCAACACGATCTTTACATAAGTGTGACCAGACAAGGAGTGAATGAACAAAGAGGAATGTAAATGCAAACAGATGACGAAGGGCTCAGATGATACAGATGATGATAACTAGACACAGCTGAACATAACTAGACTAACAAGGGTAACCAAGGAAACAGACAAGTGGCAGGAAACTGACAAAGGAACATGTGAAAAATGCAAAAAAAAAAAAAAAAAAAACACAATAGAACAGATTAACATGTTACAATTCCTATATACTAATACTTAAACTTAACAACTACCGTATTAACTATTAATAAGCAGTAATTAGAAGTTTATTGAGGTCTTAAAAAGTAATAATGAGAATTGGACCCTAATTTAGAGTGTGACCAAAATTTCTTGTAAAGCCTGATATAAGAAATTGAGTGTCAGCTCTGGCAGACCAAGTGGTCAAGAGCTGCAAACGCTATTGGCAACAACATGGTCTTATCAGCTGATTTGCATCAGCTGTTTCAACTCCCCTCTCTGTTAATGGTTACGCTGAAAACAGGGCACCCTATTTAAAGCAGATTCAGTTCGCTCTTGCTACTTGCTGCTCGCTGGTTTGCAGCCCGCCACCTCCCCACCTCCTCTTGTTGTGTATAACGTGGCATTTGCTTTCTGTCATCGTTGCTGCTCTGTTCATAGGGGGGATAGTTAAGCTCTCCCAGTCCTAAACTGTGTGAGCATTCCCTAATGCTGCTGCTGTCTTCTGACTCTCTGCTATTTCATGGTGCTCATGAAAGGTCAGAGGACTCCCTGAACAGAGCCTACCGCCAAAACAATTTAATTCAGAATTCATCAACTGATTGCAATTTATTCAATAAAAATTTCCAAATTATTTTTGTCATGTGTGTTCTTGACATAATGGACCTGACAGAACAAAATGTCTTCCAATCAATACGCCTATATAGGTCGTTTGTCACTTCCTTGAAATACGACCCATGAGAGCGTTTACTAAAATTTCAGACCTATCGACAATATTTTAATTCATGAAATACAATGCATAGGAGCGTTTTCTCAAGTCGTGCTCCTACTGACAGCAAGACACTTTCATTTTAAAGCGTTTTCCCCTTTTATCTGCGTAGTATTTAAGGTTTTGCATAGCTCAGTTGGTAAAGCATTGCACTACACAACAACAACATGTGATCATACGATCGTGAGTTAGTTCCCAGGGAACATATGTGCTAATAAAGTGTGTATGCACTATAGATCACTAGGTAGGTTTAGGGATGGGGTGGGTGTAGTTGCAAAAAAAAAAAAAAAATGTCTAAATGGAATTATGACAAATGGTGGTAAAAAGTCACACATTGCATTAAAATGAACACACATTTTGATTGGTAACGACAGTCATACGTCATTTCATAACGTCAGACATAACACGACACTGTCATTATTTTTACGTCTGCTAGAGGGCGCATGAATTCAAAACATAAATATAGGTCATAATAAGGTGCTTGAAAAATAACCCTACAGTCGTATTTTTTGGAGGACAGTTTGGACAGAAATGTCATAAAATCTTTTTATTTTATTTTGTTTTTATTTTTTTATAAAACTATTTATTGAACCTGAAGATGAGAAAAACAAGTGATTTGTGCACTTGTGACTATTTTAGAGGAGTTTTATTACACATTTAGGTAAATTAAACCAGAGATATTTACCTTGTTAAAAACAACAAGAGGCATTCATTTTGATAAGTAAAACTCTCATTTGCCACCAGGCCTTTTGAGGGACTTCAATGAGAATATGAATGTACAGTGCTCGTCTTTTTGACTCCCCGTTTGCGCTGATGCAATCGCGGGCCGAATTGCTTCATTTGAAATGGGTTTAATCTTTCCTCTCGCATTACCGTCAGATTCGGCTGATAACGTTTGGTCATTGTCGATTTGGACACGGCCCCCGTAAATTAGGTCATACCTTGTTTGCTGCACGTCTCTCTGTCTGGCTGACAAATTGATTTATTTCCTTTTGTTGCTGACGTGGACTGCCAGATGGCTTGTAACGAACAGTTCACCTGAACTGAGGCTTCTCGTAACCAGAGCGGAATGGTTGAGGCACGTTTATTAGAGTGGGGCCGGACCCTGGACGAGGCCCTTGAAGAGATGCATTAGAACTGAATGAAATGTTGATGGAGGTAGTGTTGACTGACAGCCGTGGCCCAGTCATTCTGCCTCTTTGGTGAAGTACCAGCACTGTCAAGTGGAAAATGGAACACACACTCAAGAGTGTCTGCTTTTAAGCAAAACCACCGAAACATAACCGGGAGTTTCAGCAGTGCAGGGGCTGTACAGAAATGTGTGCTTGAGTGGTAGGTTTTTTTACAGACTCTATCGCACCTCTCAACTGAAAGATTTGTAAATAGTAGGGCATCAGCTTGGAGGTGCATGTCATCCTGGAGAACAGTTTCAAAATACAACTCCTCAGTCTTTTTGATGCACATATATAGGTTACAGATTGCTTACATGAGCGATTTCAGAGAAAAAAAATTCTGTGTGGTAATCGTTCAAGCTATAGTAGAGTTCACACTGCTCTAGCTAATATAGATCCATGATTAACTCACAAACTTGAAAACTTTTTTCTGACCTGTCAGTCGCAACATTCAGTGGTCAAATATGTCTGTGGTATGACTTATTAAAGCTATAGTTCATCAAAAAAAAAAAAAAAACATCTGTCAAATTCTGTCATCATGTACAGAATCATGTACTCCATTGTTCCAAACCTGAAACAAAACATATGTACATGTATATACATGTACATACACAGATCAAGTGTAACATTATGACCACTGAGAGGTGAAGTAAATAACACTGATTATCTCTTCATCTCGGCACCTGTTAGTGGGTTGGATATATTAGGCCTCTAAGTTTATGTTTTCTAAGCAGGACAAACGGTCAAGTATAAGGATTTGAGTGAGTTTGACAAGGGCCAAATTGTGATGGCTAGATGACTCAGAGCATCTCCAAAACCTCAGCTCTTGTGGGACGTTCTTGGTCTGCAGTGGTCAGTATCTATCAAAAGTGGTCCAAGGAAGGAACAGTGGTGAACTGGCGAGAGGGCCATGGGCAGGTAAGGCTCACTGATGCATGTGGAGAGTGACGGTTGGCCCGTGTGGTCCTATCAAACAGACATGTTTCCTGTAGCTCAAATTGCATAAAAAGTTAATGCTGGTTCTGATAGATAGGTGCCAGAATACACAGTGCATCGCGGTTTGTTGTGTGACCAGTCAGGGTGCCCATGCTGTCCACCGTAGAAACCACCAAGTATCAGAACTGGACCATGGAGCAATGGAAGAAGGTGGCCTGGTCTGATGAATCACGTTTTCTTTTACATCACGTGGATGGCTGGGTGCATTACCTGGGGAACACATGGCACCAGGATGCACTATGGGAAGAAGGCAATGTTCTGCTGGGAAACCTTGGGTCCTGCCATCCATGCGGATGTTACTTTGACATGTACCACCTACCTAAGCACTGTTGCAGACCATGTACACCTATTCATGAAAACAGTATTCCCCGGTGGCTGTGGCCTCTTTCAGCAGGATAATGTGCCCTGCCACAAAACAAAAAGGGTTCAGGAATGATTTGAGGAGCACAAAGAGTTTGAGGTATTGATTTGGCATCCAAATTCCCCTGATCTCAATCCAAGCAAGCATCTATAGGATGTGCTAAACAAAC
Organism: Pseudorasbora parva; assembly: GCF_024679245.1. Classification (NCBI taxonomy): domain Eukaryota; kingdom Metazoa; phylum Chordata; class Actinopteri; order Cypriniformes; family Gobionidae; genus Pseudorasbora; species Pseudorasbora parva. The sequence goes on from NC_090187.1 coordinate 28,017,162, forward strand.
AAGTCTGGTCCGTAGAGGGCCCAATTAGCAATTTACAGGACTTAAAGGATCTGCTGCTAACATATTGGTGCCGGATACCACAGCACACCTGGGTAAGGGCTGTTTTGGCAGCAAAAGTGGGACCAACACATAAATTGCAGTCATTATTTCAAGTTAGTTTCACATGTAACACAAAATAATTTACAGTTTCACAAATAATTCTGTGCTAATTTGGTGATCAGTATTATAATTACCGTATATCCTCAAATAAAAGCCTGTAGTCAAATAAACGCCGGGCCTCTGATAGTGGCGGGGGCGTGGTCAACACGAACAAATAAAGGCCGGTGTCAAATAATGGCCGGGGGAAAATGAGTGGATAATCTTCTAAATGCCATTAATTTAATGCGAAACCATCCTGATGCCACGGGCCCCGATGCGAGTCATGCCAGTGCCACACACACTAATCCTGGTCTCTTCTATAGTTAACCTAAAAACTTTACAGGGATTGCTTTGTAAATTAAATTGAGAATATAACGGATGCATGTGCCATTTTAAATACGCTACTGTAGTCTATGAGAGATGCAACGTCTGTGAAAATACCGTGTCACCAGGCAGGCTACAAATATAGATCCTCACAATGCGTGCGCCTCAATCTGCTCTGTCAGTAGTCAGCCCACTGACTTACCGGTATGTCCTGATCAGTGCCCTGACTACTGAACTAGGGAACTGATTAAGACGCACCTAATATTAGCCTCTCGTCTCTTTTATGTCTTAAGGGGGTCGCACCCAAGCCTCGAAGCTTAGCTACGCGCAGCGCCGCGTCTCAAGCCTCGTTTATACTTTCGCCTGTCTCCGCTCCGCTGACTGAGCGCCGCGCGCTCCTCCCCAAACGGACAAGGCGTTTATACTTGACGTGCTCGCGGATGTGCTATTCTTTGAAATGACAGAGGGCGATTCATAGTAATTGTTCTATAAACCAACGCGTCGAGAAGTGGGCTAACGTGCACAGGTGATGATATTTATTTTAGTAGGCCTACATTTCACCAAAAACCACACTACAAAAGAATCGTGTAAAACTCAGTAAACCTCAGTATTATTAGATGAGAACAAAATATGCACTAAATTAACAATCTCTTAAATATTTCCTAATTTTACTAAACTTTAATGTCGTGATTTATTTATTTATTTGCTTAAACCTGGATCTTTATTTAAAATGGCTCATTTCTGCTTTTCTAGGCTCATTCAGTAAATATAAGCACCTAATTTTTATGTGCAAACTAGGGGGTGGTGTGATCACATCATGCTCGGCTAGATTCGCTGAGAACTCGTTCATCTTCAGATGCGGAGCTGCGCGCAGAATTACAAAAAATGCGTATTATGTTGTTGTATGGTGATATTTTTGCAAATGTTTCTTAAAAAATTCAATGATATTTGTCCACTGGAACAATCACTTTAAATTGAAAATGGTTTACATAAAGCAATTATATTTCAAACAGATGGAATTAGAAAAACAGGCCTGCCCCTAATAAAAGCCTGCTTCAAATAAAAGCCAGTTGTCATCGGCAGTTCAGGTAAATAAAGGCCCCGGTCTTTATCTGAGGAATTACGGTAATATAGTTTTTATTGTATTTGGATCAAACAAAATTGGTGCGCATAACGGTCTTCTTCCAATATATAGTGTGTTATATTTGACAGTGCTGTTTATAGAACAATGCTGTACATAGAAATCCTGATTTATTGCTTTCGTCCCTACTTCCATATTCTGTCACATGAAAGCACCTGAAGACAATCAAGGCTCTTCTTCAGAATCCTCCAAAATGAGGTCAAAATGTTACCAGAGCAGCCTTTTGTTATTGGGACGTTTCTTTTAAAAGACTGGGCTGGCATGTGAGCTGCTTATACACCCGGGAGAAAGATATCTTGGATGTTACATTCTGAACTGACTTTGATATTGGAAGTTTTTTCTTGAGATTATAGGTTGGCAGGTGTCTTGTGTTTGGTGTCATGCAACTGAAGGTGAACAATCCAGGCACTTCATTAGAGTGTCTCGGGGTCTGATTGTTTTAAAGGTCAGGTAAAGAGGAAAGCCTCACAGTGTTGGTTGATCTATCGCTTTCTTCCTTTCTGAACTGAGGTGTTGCCATGGAAAAATATTCTCCCAGACACTCCTGGGCAAAGGTCAGACCTGAATCACTGACTGCCATCATACCTGCGATGAGTTCTTAAAAAAAAACACCTTCAAAGGTGGGGCGTGATATGCTGCTGTTCCTCAAATTAGAATGCCACCTGTATGGCTGGCAAAATTAAACCCACAACATCAGTCTGATCCTGCCATGAGACATCTTGGTTTCTATTGAAAGGATCTTTTTTCTGTTCTATTTTTATTTGTTTCTGTTAAAAATTAATTCTTCAGAATATATATAGTAACAGTTTTTATAATATAGAAAAATATAAGGATGAAATCTAAAAATGTCAGCAAATAAAAGAGGATGCTTTTAACATAATTATTATTTTTTTTATTTTAAAATTATGAAAATAAGTCACATTAAAAATGCTCTGAGGGTATATTTATAAAATTTTCTTAAATTAAAATAATTGGAAATATATGGATTACTGCATCTATATAAAAAAAAAGAAGAAAAAAAAAAAAAAAAAAAAAAAAAATATATATATATATATATATATATATATATATATATATATTTATGTACATATATATATATGTGGATATAAGTTGTTAAGAATTTTCAATGGTGTATAACAGTAGTCGGCAACAGTCGGCCAAAATTCTCTCACCAGAAATAATGTCTGGCCCGCGCCCGCAGCCAGATATTTTGATAGCAGCTGGTTCTTGAAATAGATCTGTCATGATAACAGAGGCCAGCTAGTGAGAGCTGTACAGGTAAATGTCACTCCCCTGATGTCAAGAGATGCTCTAGTGACTGACACTAGAGGTTGCAACTTTTAGTTTCCTTGTTAGACTGTCCCATGACTCCCAGGCAGAAAAATTTTGGTTTGAGCACCACTTGGAGCGGGTCGTGTGAACCGGAGAGATTACAACAGTCACTCATAATTATTTTGTCTTTAGTGATTTTGCCTTCAAAAAAAGTGAGAATGTTTTTGCAGCAATGTTTTATTTTGGGATGAACTGAGAGCTTTTAATTTGAAGTCTTTGCATTCACAAAACCAGGTAAGATGAATGCATAGGTGTCTTTCCATTCCATTTTGCCAGTCGACTTTCCTCTATAGACTCTTTGATAGTGCCATTTTCTCTCACTGGCTAGCTTAAATTCACTCTGCACTCAATGTAATAGTTCACAAAAAGCACACACACACACACACACACACACACACACACACACACACACACACACACACACACACACACACACACACACACACACACACACACACGCAAGCACACAAACATAAACATACACAAAAAATCTGTTTAGTATGTGAGAATGTAAAAGTAGGCTACTTCAAATAATTATTACTATAAGTATGGCTACATTGTGTAACAAGTAAATTAAAATACATAATTATTATTTACAATATGAAAAGAGGAAATAGAACATGGTTTGTTAAGAGCAGGACTCAAACATGCCAATAATGGGCTTATTTTAATTATTTTTATGCATTCCGCATCTCCCAAATATGTGTTTTTTCAAGGCGGTCTGTGTTGCAAGTTGGTGAATGAAGACACTTTCCAGGTTACGTGTCACTACTGCTTTATTAAGTATGTCACAGGCGATTCTAGTTGCATTTTTCATAAATTAATTTCTTTAATTATCTCTTGACTATGTTCTGGCCCGCCATTTAATGGTGATTTTTATTTTATTTTTGGCCCTATAACAAACTTACTTGCAGACCCCTGGCATATAAAGAACCTATAATTAAAGGTTATGTTTTTATTACCTTAGAAAGAGCCATTTCTATCTATATACACTACCGGTCCCCTTACAGTGAAGTAAACATTTTGAGCCACCATGTTTCTACATTAGCCCTAAACAGACAAACTGCTCTACAGACCACTAGCTACTATCTGTTTTCTCCGAAAATTACATCTTTGTTCTGATGCTGCCACTGTAGCTTCTCTATGCGCTTCAAAAGGGAGGGGTGAGCGGTGGGTGGTTGCAATTTGCAGCCTCCCCACTAGATGCTACTAAAATGTACAACGCTGCACCTTTAACCACATTACTTAACATGAACTAATGATGAACTGCACTTCTACCACATTTAATAATCTTTGTCAATGTTAATTTTAACATTTACTAATGCATTATTAAAATCAAAAGTACAAACATTTTTTTATTAACTAACATTATTAAAAATAATGGATTGTTAATAAATTAACTAATGTTAACAAATGAAACCTTATAAAGTGTTACCATATGTTTTTCTACATAAACTATTATTAGTGGTTGTAGTATAATTTAAAGGGGGGGTGAAATGCTGTTTCATGCATACTGAGCTTTTTACACTGTTAAAGACTTGGATTCCCATCCTAAACATAGACAAAGTTTCAAAAACTAATGTTGGACATTTGATGGAGTATTTCTGTGTCAAAAATACTCCTTCCGGTTTCTCACAAGTTTCTGAGAGTTTTTTTCGAGTATGGGTCGGCTTGACGTTAATAGAGCGGAAGGTCCTTGAATGGGCCGTACGGGCTCTTCTCCCGGTAGGGTGCGCGCGTGTCTAGAGCGAGAGAGGAAATGCACGCCCGTAAACACTCCGCGCGCGCTCCACTTTATTCCTATGGGTGACATCAAGCGACTTCAACGCTTCAGCACAGCATTCCGGGAAGGCAGCGCTGCATTTGAACCGAATTGAACGCAGAAATGACGGGTCGCAAAGTGGATTTCCAAGGTCACTGCTGTCACAGGACTTCACCAAATCATACCAAAGAAGTGTTTTTTTGACGGAGCGGTCCCAGCGATAAAGGTCCTGCTTTGGAAGCAGCCGGTGAGTAAAACTGCTTCAAATGTCTATGCTGTTGGCTATCGTCGCGTGAGTAAACATCAGTAAATAACACGATTGCATGCTTCGTCATTCAAATGAGCTAACTGCTACTCCATTGTTGTTCTATGTATAACGTTACACTTGTCTGACGTGCGAGTAAAGACACACAAATGTTGACAGGCCACTAAATACAGTACATACCACAGAGACGGACGTCCTGCTGTTGCTGTTTCTCCGGTTCAATTTATTTCAGCCTCTGAATTTGATTCTGGATCATATATCTATTAGCTGAGACTGATAGCCATGGGTTTCTCCACGCTTGAGGACGTCACCGCTTTGGGTGGGCTCGTCATTCTTTAGCTCCGCCCACTCGATACGCCTCCAGGCGCTCGTTTTTTTCCGGAAAGACTCGGTACAGCCTATATTTCTTTTATAAATATAATAAAACTAAAGACTTTTCGGAGATATGAAGGATGCAATACTACTCTATAGGTACTCAAGATTGACATGAGATTGACTGAAACTGAGTGTTTCACACACCCCCCTTAGTGGGGGTGAGAATATGGATAAAGAATCCCATTTTATTGTGTATTTTCTTCAGGCCAAGAATATTCAAACGTCAAGTTCTTCTTCTGTGTTGAACATTATTATCCTCAATGTGACCTTCTGTTCCTCATCCTCTACTTTTTAAAGATAAGACCATCTTGCTTTTTTTCCTGGTTTTTGTTTCAAATGTGTTAAATAGCCTGGCTGATGTGATTTGGCCCGTGGCACGTGCGTTTGCCCCGAGACATGCCGGTTGGTGCAGTGCAGAGGACCTGCCGTCAGTTACGCACAACTTTAAACCCGTTTCCCAGGCAACCAACATGCCTGCAAATCGACGGCAACTTGCCTCGACAAGTCCCTTTGTTAGTGCAGTCACGATTGTAGACAGAAGGGGCTGAGGAGAAAAAACAAACAAACAAAACAAACTCAAAAAAATGTGAAACATTAACATGGGATGCGATTCATAGGTGAGGTCTCACACACGGCGGCTTATTCATCAGAGAGTGTTACAACTGAAACTCTGTCACGGCCTTCTAACATCGACTGTAATGACGACTTTTGACAGCCAGTCACAGCACTGGATCTTCACACATCTCTTTTTAGCTCTTACATCTGTAAAGCTCCAAAAAAAGGGGCAGAAAAGCACCATAAACAGTCCATATGATGTGTGAACTGTTGTTCAGTTGTTCTGAAGTCATAAAATAGATTTGTGTGATGAACTGATAGACTTCAAGTGAGCTATTACTTCAATAATGGCTGCGACCAGTTTATACAGTCATTTTTCAGTTGAAATCGACAACCGAATCAGTCTAATTCATGAACAAATTTGCTTTTCAGTCTGTTCATTTCAGTAAACCAGTTAATTTGGTTTACAAAATGGCAACTTCGGAAGTTGGATCGATCTGACTCAAGTGTTTAAATGTTTTTGGCGGTATATTAGAATAGGTTTTCTTGCTTGAATGAACAAAAAAACACATTATTATTCACTTATGTTGCAGCACTTCTCTTCCCAGTCTGTCAGTAACTCTCTGTTTAGTTATGAAGCCCCTCCTGGACCAGTGTGTTGTGGCCAACTACTTTGAACGTTTAGAAAATGTCACATCCCTGATCCAGTGAGTTTCAACACACTACTAATGCAACTCAACCAGGCCTCTGTTTTTTTGTTTTGTTTTTTTTTGTTCACGCATTGGGCAGGATTTATTTAAATGAGGGATATTGTGATGTGTATGTTTCTGGAAGACAACTACAATTGAGGTGTTTTAGGGAGTTCAGAAAAGCTGCTTATTGATACAGAGTATGTGAAGCTGTGTCACACTGTGTTGCATGCTGGGGCAATGGCACAATTTTGGGAGGATCGCCCTCTTCTTTTACTGCAGTTAATACGAATACCTGCTTTACCTTTTGTTTTTATTTTGAATTGAAGTTTGGTATTGTTTGCAGGGAAGAAAACTATTTTATCGCATGACCATTTGATGTTTACACGAGTTTTGTAGAATTGTAGAATGAAAACAGTGTCGCATGCTGCACGCTCGCTGCTGCTTCAGCCATCATTTGAAATACAAATAGGTGTTTAACAACTGTAGCAAGGTAGTCGAGTGAGAGACATGGGAGTAGCGAGGCACACCGGTCTCGAGTCCTCTCATGAGGGAGCTCGGAGGCATATAAGGACAAGTGACACCAATGAAGGAGGAGAAAGGACCAGGCCTGGACTTTACTTTATGTTTTGTTTATGTTTTATTATGTGTGTGTGTGGCAATCGTCCGTGATGGGCTGCCCGTGTTACTTTCTATTTATTTATTAAAGGGGTGATGAATTGATAAATCAACTTTCCCTTGAGCCTTTGATATATAAAAGGTCATGGTAATATAAGAATATCCTCTACGTTTCTGAGCTGAAAAATGTCTTATTAGTAAAAGAAAGAAGATAAAAGAGAAGCTTTTATAGACACCAGGCCCAGAAAACGAGGCTCTCAAATCAATGACGGAAATGTAGTTTTGTTATGTCACGTAAATGCTTAAGTCTGACTAAAGCTATCTAGTCTTATATCAGACTAACATCTTGGACAGAAATATTGAGATTGACATTTCTAACTGCGCAGTTGACCTTAGTCACCACAAAATCTAAATCTTTTTTTTAATTTTTTTTATTGAATACTCTGATGTTAATTTTAAATTATTTATGTGTACATCATTATTTATTTAATTAATGTGCCTTAATAATCTTTAATCAACAATGGTAATCTTTAGTCAAAAGCAACATCACTCACACGAGATTGCAGCAATTAGCTAACAACAACTATTTACTCAATTCTCACTGACAATTGATAATTATTTCACGTATATGTCACAATAGGGAATAAAAGACAGAAGACACCCCCCCCCCCCCACACACACACACACACACACACAGACTTTACAGTGGCGCAGCCCAAGAGGGTGCAGGCTTTGCCCTGCTACTGTAGTGTTGCTTTGTGCAGTAAGCGCTGACTCACTCTTTGCTTGTTCAGTGGGAGGCTTTCGGTTCTGTATGGGGGAAGGCCAGAGATCGAGTCTCCAAGGGGGGAGGCGGATGATGTGGTCTTACGCAATCAAACGCCGCCTCTCACTCCTAACCAGCTTTAGTGAACATTATCAACATCATCCACAGATAGCTGGAGGGCAGGTGTTGTTTCCAGGCTTATGCTATATGGGCTTGTACAAACAATATTAATATCTAATACCTACAGTGACTCCCTCCACTGTTCTGTAGCTTGTAGTCAATTTTTCAGTTCATAACCCAGAAGTTCTATCTAAAACAGATGAATATGAATCTGGCAATATTTTATGCTGTCGTACAAACCCGATTCCAAAAAAGTTGGGGCACTGTACAAATTGTGGATAACAAAGGAATGCAATAATTTACAAATCTCATAAACTTCTATTTTATTAACAATATAATATAGATAACATATTAAATGTTGAAAGTGAGACATTTTAAAATTCATGCCAAATATTGTCTCATTTTGGATTTCATGTGAGCTACACATTCCAAAAAAGTTAGGACAGGTAGAAATGTCTTTAATATATAATATAATAATATATAATAATATAATATTTAATAAATAATAATATTGGTGTTTAGATGCATATATTTCATTGTTTTATCTGCCCAGGGACTGCGGATGGAAATTAGCTGTAGCTAAATCTGGTGTGAAGCATCTTTTCTTTTGTAAGATTAATGTACTTGCTCATGGTCCCTGTCAAATAAATAATAAACAAACATAAACATAAATAAGAGGCTAGAAAAGTTAAATGTACATATAAGGAACAGCTGGAGGACAAATTTGCTATTATTAGGTCAATTGGCAACATGATTGGGTATATAAAGAGTATCTCAGAGGGGCAGTGTCTCTCAAAAGTCAAGATGGGCAGAAGGTCACTAATTCCACCAATGCTGCAGGAACAAATAGTGGAGCAACATCAGAAAGGAGTTTCTCAGGGAAAAATTGCAAAGAGTTTGAAGTTATCTTATTCTACAGTGCATAATATAATCCAAAGATTCAGAGAATCTGGAATCTCTGTGTCCAAGTCCAGAAAACCATACTGGATGCCCGTGATCTTCAGGTCCTTAGATGGCACTGCATCACATACATGAATGCTACTGGAATGGAAATCACAACATGGGCTCAGGAATACGGTACTTCCACAAATCATTGTCGGTGAACACAATCCATTGTGCCATTCGCGGTTGCCAACTAAAATCTACAGGTAAAAAAATCTAAACATATCTAAACATGATCCAGAAGTGCAGGCATTTTCTCTTGGCCAAGGCTCATTTAAAATGAAAGTGGAAAACTCTTCTGTGGTCAGACAAATCAAAATTGTAAGTTATTTTTGGAAAACTGGGAAGCCATGTCATCTGGACTACAGAGGACAAGGACAACTTAAGTTGTTATCTGCACTCAGTTCAGAAGCTTCCATCTCTAATAGTATGCGGTTGCATGGGCAGCTTACACATCTGGGAAGGCATTATCAATGCTGAAAGGTTTATCCAAGTTATAGAACAACATATGCTCCCATTCAGATGTTGTCTCTTTCAGGGAAGACCTTGCATTTTCAATCATGACATTGCCAGACCACATACTGCATTAATTACAACATCATGGTTGCTTAGAAGAAGGATCCGGGTACTGAAATGGCCAGCCTTCAGTCCAGATCTTTCACCAATATAAAGAGGAGGAAGATGCAACAAAGAATACCTAAGACAGTTGAGCAACTAGAAGCCTGTATTAGACAAGAATGAGACAACATTCCTATTCCTAAACTTGGGTCCCCAGATGTCCCCAGACTGTTATAAAAATAATTGGAGATGCCACACCGTGGTAAACATAACCTTGTCCCAACTTTTTTGAGATGTGTTGATGAAATTTAAACTCAACTTATTTTTCCTTTAAAATTATACATGTTCTCAGTTTAAACATTTGACATATCATCTATGTTGTATTTTGAATAAAATATTAAAATGTGAAACTTTCACATCATTCCATTTGGTTTTTATTCACAATTTGTACAGTGTCCCAACTTTTTTGGAATCAGGTTTGTATGTATTTCAACACTATTGCGTATTGCAGATAGTGACGCTAAAAGGTTAATGCTCTTTTGTGTTTGAGTTGCATTTATTGAAGCAACAACCATGCTATTTTAGCTTGTTTCTACAAGACTTAGAGCTCTTTTATCATTACTTTATTTTACAGTGTAACAACACATTGCAGAGCAAAGAGGATTCTGATAATGCAAACAAAAGAGAAAGTTACTTTTAATATTAACCCTAAAATGTTGTCTTTTTTAAAGAAATTTAAACAATAAAGTTACAGTTAAATACAGTTTTGTGACAAAGTAAGCTTGCTCAATAGCTTGCTTGTGAATCACTTGTCAAGACAAAAGAGCTTAAAGGGTTAGTTCACCCCAAAATTTAAATTCAGTGGAATGTTCTGCATGTGATCTACTGATGACTCGTACATTAAAAAACACAGACGGATCATTTGTATAATGACCAACGCAATCTCCCAAGAGCAGCGCAAATACGCATCTGGTTTAATACATGCTTTTTATTTTCACAAATACCAGTAAATTGATGAGTGCAAACCTTAATAAATAACCAATAAATAAAGAAAAGGAAAATACTACAAATGCATAAGGTCAGCCACAAAAATAAATGTGCCCAACTGTAACAGTGTGTCTCAGTTTGTTCATTTTTGTTCATGCTCTTTTATTTTCAAGTTTATTTCACAGTAATGTTTTCTGTTTTGTCATGTGCTTCCTGTTTTGTCATGTGATTCCCTTGCCCTCATATGATCCTGATATGTGCTTTCAGTAACACTTTAGAATAACGGTCTGTTATTAATAGATAACTATGCAGGAAGTAAAGTAATTAACATTTCAGCTACTACTATTAACTAACATAGAAACAGGCTAAACTTATCAGTAAGTAATATTGAAATCAGGACAAAAATTCTAGACTAAGTTCCTTATTAGGTCATTAATAGTTACTGAATGAGACTGGCGTCACTAATAACTAATAGGTAAAAAGGAAAAATTATACAGAATGACTAATTCATTACTAATCACAACATTAAAATGTCTGAGATATGAGAAATTTTCTTTTTTTACTCTCAATGTGGTCATAAAATGCATCACTAATTACTTAAGTGTTACCTAGTCATTATGCAGGAACTTCTAGTGATCCGGACCATTATTTTAAAGTGAAAAAAACATATTTTCCAGATAACTAGTAGCTCCTGCATAATGACTAGTTAACACTTAAGTAATTAGTGATGCATTTTATGACTTTATAAAGTACATAATATAATTAATTACATATCAGACACACAATAATGTGATAATTGGTCAGTTAGTTAATAGTTATTAATGAGGCTAATCTCAGTCAGTAATTATTGATTACTTAATAATGAACTGTCTCCTAAATTCTATGTTACTTACTGATTAGTTCAGCTTGTTTCTATATTAGTTAATAGTAGTAGCTGAAGTGTTAAAGTTGTGCTACTCATTAGTCCTGCATTACTTCCTGCATAGTTATCTATTAATAACAGACCATTATTCTAAAGTGTTACCGTGCTTTCTTGTCATGTGTTCTGTAGTCATGTTCTCATTGGTTCATTATTTAGCTATTCATTGTTCACAGATGTCCTTTGTCTAGTCATTAGTCTTTGTGCATTTAAGCCCTCATTTTTGCAATGGCCCTGGACACTCCTGTACAGTATGTGGCGGTATGTAACACATGAACGGTGCAAACTGCCAATAAACTAAAAGAAGAAGAAGTTGAAAAAGAAGATGAAGATGATGATGGTCCAATTTGTGTATTGTTATTTGTAACCCACTTTGTTTTTGTTTAATAGTCAAGTCTGTTCAGTCACGTCAATGAAGCCCATTGTGTTTTACTTCATTTTGCTGTAACTGCAGTGAATTGTGTGTATAGACCATTTTAACTGGTGTTTGTCGGTTTAAGGAAGTGACATCTCTGTTCCTTGGATGTTTAGTTGTTGAGCACATTCAAAATATTGGCAAGAGGTGCTTTATGCACAGTCAGATTGTGATTTATTTAATCCTGCTATTAAGAATATACAAATTTTAATTATTTAATTATATGAATGTTCCCTCAGCCCAGAAGTAACCTACTTTTTTGAAACCGATGTGACTTTTGGATAGCAGCAATGAAGCAGGAAGGATGGATTCCAACTAGCTCTAAGATATGCAGCACACATTTTGATTCTGGCAAGTAAATTACTTTTTGTCCATTTAAATATTTTTGTTTTTTGTATTTAAGTATGATGCAGCATCATTTTAGCTAGCATTTCAGCTCTGTCTTGTTTACATAACTAGATACCTAACATTTTGATATGTGTGTAGTAAAAAAATTTTCAAGTTTCCAAGTTGCCAAGTTTCATTTTTTAAATGGTCTGCGGGCTATAATTGAGAAAGTAGCAGTTCACATTAATTGTCTTGCTATCTAGTCAGCTCACTCAGCTGACATATACAATGAGTAACACATTACAATAATGACTTATTGTGTAACATTAGCTAACTACAATAGTCATTACTTTTTAAGATTGGCCATGTCTTTATGGACCTTGCTTTGTGCACTGGTGCACAGTCATGTTGGAACAGGAAGGAGCCATCGCCAAACTGTTCCCACAAGTTGGGGCATAAAATTGTCCAAAATGTATTGCTATGCTGAAGCATTAAGAGTTCTTTTCACTGGAACTAAGGGGCCATGCCCAACCCCTGAAAAACAACCCCACACCATATTCCCCCCTACACCAATTTACAATTGTAAAATTTGGTGTTGGGGGGATTATGGTGTGGGGTTGTTAACGTAGGATGTAGTGGTGTAAAGCACGCTGCCACTGGTCTCTAGAGCAGTAGAAATGTGATATCTGTAGTGACAAATTACACTTCTCTGTCTGGCAATCCCATGGACGAGTCTGGGTTTGGCAGTTGCCTGGAGATTGTTAATTTGTCACTCCAGATATCAAATCTCTACTGCTCTAGAGACCAGTGGCAGCATGCTTTACAACACTACATCCTACGTTTCGTATTGCACTTGGTGACGTAAGGCTTGGATGCAGCTGCTTGGCAATAGAAACCCATTTCTTGAAGCTCTCTACACACTGTTCTTGGGCTAATCTGAAGGCCACACAAAGTTTGGAATTCTGTAGCTATTGACTCTGCAGAGAGTAGGTGACTTCTGCCTACTGTGTGCCTTAGCATGTGCTGACCCTCTAAAGCCCCTTTCACACTGCGATTCCGGCAAATACACGGATAATGCGACCTGGCATTTGTTCCCGGGTCGCTAGATTTAGTCCATTCACACTGTAATAACAACGACTTATGAGTTTAATGTCTCGGGGAATAATTAACTCAAAAGGGATTCAATATTCAATATTCATGAATTTATGAATATAATTTGCCAGTCATTCATTACGTATTAAAAATTTTCCGATAGGGAAAATTGTTTAATTAAATACAAGTAACCCTTTATGAAATTGCTTGAAATTATCCTACTAAGTTCGTCCACCAAATTAGTTATAGACTTTTCAAATCAATTCTCCATAAGGGATTACTGCTTTACGAGCGCATAAGAAACATTAACTTTACTGATCAGGACAAGTTCAATATTTCAAATGGTCATACAGTTTACTTTACTAACATAGTAGCATAAGCAGTTAGGTAACTTTAGATCGCAAGTTTCATTGACTTTGTGTATGTGGGAGAACAACAGACCCAACTCATTAAATGTCTTTTGGAGGTTTAATAAACACAGACTAAAAATAACACTACGATTCACACAGAAAGTACACACTAAATATGCATCAAGAAAGTAGACATGTAGGTATTAACAAAAGAATGCATAAAAGAGAATAATGAATAGACTGAAATTAGAGAGAGATAAAAGAGAGAGATGAGAGAGAGAGAGAGAGAGAGAGAGAGAGAGAGAGAGAGAGAGAGAGAGAGAGAGAGAGAGAGAGAGAGAGAGAGAGAGAGAGAGATGGTACAAAGCATTAGAGGTAAGAAACAGCTTTCTTTCAGTTCATCAAATACGACCTTCACGGAGTTAACTTGTCCCAACGGGAAAAATACACACCCTCTTTACAGCAGTTTGAATTTTATAAGAAGAAGAATACTTGCATTCTTTTTGGTTTCGTTTTGGCTTCTCGCTTGTGTGTGTGTATATTTCTGCGTCTCCGGTGGTTCTCTCCGAGGTCGGGAGGTGACGTAGTTTTTCCTTTAGCGGCGCTTCGGGTCCACCTCCTGAAGAAGCCCGTGGGCTAGTAAGTTGATGGAACGAGGAACAAAGGGTTGTTGAAGACCGGATTGTAGAAAAGGAGTTTCTTGAAGAGGAGTTTTCAGAAGAGAAGAGAAGAAGTAGAAGAACGATTGTGGTCTCCACTGGTCTTTTAAGACGATTAATCCGCGCCCCCTTCTGGCTAATTCACCCAATCCAGAGGGTGAATTCTGAGCGGGAAAAGTTCTCTTTGTCTTAGTTTCATGGCCTATTTTGCATGTTTCTGAGGTGTCGTAAAGGGGTGTTGATTCTGTATGGTTTTACTCCCAAGTCGGCTAAACATATTAATGATACATTTCACAATCCCATTTTGTGCATCGTTGAGTAAGTCAAAGAAATAGGAATATTTAGATATCAAACACCTTATGGCTGGGAGATATTAAAACAGAGATACAATTTTACACAGGAATACAAGCATTTAAAATGAGCTTACATTGTTTCTATGCCATGACTGAGTAGGCCTGAGTCAAGGAGCATGCATATACACACCAAGCTACCTCGTATACAGTCTAGAATAGTCTTCATTAAAGCTTCATAAGGAATGTGTGTGTGTGTTTGTGAGTCCTTGTGTATTGACAGGAGCCTTGGCGCCTTTCGGTCTGGGGAATGAAAAGGGGGGGAAACAGGGTTCGAGTCGTGTGACCCGATCAGGGCCTGTGTTATTTGGACGGGGTCGTAAAACTGCCGAAGTTGTCACTTCCCCCAGACTCTGTGGCGTGGCTCTTAATTTACATGTGGCTAAAAGCTACCCTCCCCTTTTTAAAATCAACATTGGGTTCCTCTTTGATCCTCATTGTAAGAGACCACAGACGCTACAACACTGCCAGCGAAATACCGTAATATGTGCGCTTTCAAACACAACGCTTAACGGTCCCGGGTCGAGTTGACGCGTGACATCCAGATGTGCCGTATAATGGCGAGCGATCTCAGCTTCAGCGTGGATAGTAAGGAGCTCCGTGGTCTCGACTTGTGTCCAGTTTGTGCACATTTCTGCTTGTTTAATTTTAGTTTCTTTTGTATACGAACACTCTCTGCGTTTAAAACACCGACTAGTTCTTCTGGCACTGCAGGGTTGTATTATTGAAAAAACAAGCTCTAGGAGTCGCACGATAACTACGTACACGTTGCGGCATTAGTTTCGGCTTTTGTTCACACAGCGCTCGTCCCGGGTCGAATCCCGCAATATTACTAGGACCCCGACCCGGGTCGAATTCGGTAATCAATCCCGGGACGTGGTTGCTTTCACACAGAAGGCGCCCTGGCAATGTTCCGGGAATATTGCGTGTCCGACGTGCAGTGTGAAAGGGGGTTAAGTGATTTGACATGGCCTGCCACTTTGTGGATGAGTTGCTGTTCTTGATTGCTTCCACTTTGTTACAATACCACTAACCTAACAGTTGGAATATTTAGCAGTGAGAATATTTCACAAATAGACTCATTGCACATGTGGCACACTATCAAGGTACCACTCTTGAATTCACTGAGCTCCTGAGTGTTCTGCATAATTAACACTGCATGAAAAGTGGGATTTTCGTCCCCGTAAACGGCCGGAAATCTCCCTGATTTTCGACAATTAACGTCAGTTTACAGCCTGTGAACATCGCGTTCGTCTGTGCCACATATTGACGGAAACGAACCATGACGTATGTGGAGCTTGCGGAGGCATGCTGGCGCCGGCGCTAATGGCTCTAATTAGCATATGAATAGCAGCTCTGGGCGGCGCCTTGCCGGAATGGCTTGAATTTCCTCACTCAGTATTGGTTGAAACTACTACATTGAAACAAGAAATATCACTCGTGATTGGTTGGCAGATCTGTTACTATTGGTCAACCTGGGTAATAAATTAATAAATTTAAACCCCCAAATTATAATAATTTTACACACATATATATATAATTATGATTTGCATATTATTTTTTAATTGTATATATTCATATTCATGTGATATGCTATTATGTTTTATATTCATGTCATTGTTATCCTATGGACTACGCTATTATAACCATCAAGGACATTCATTTATTGAGGAAAGGAAAATATGCCAGGGACGTGCAGTTTATTCAAAGAAAGAGCTTTATTAGAACAAACACAAACACACAACCAAATGCAAAACGTGTGAGATCTGCCCACACAACAATAGGAAGCTCACGAGAAGCCCAAAATCCTACAGCACCATGAAGTCTCTGTTTTCCGCTTCAGAGCTGTAGGTAACTAGCGCCATTCTGTCTGATTTCAGTCCATTTTTCAGACGTCTGTCGTGCGTTGCCCTGTTCTTTGGAATCGCCTCTAATCTCGATTGCAGCGTGGCACAGAGCTCGGCGAGCTCCTGGCTGGTCAAACAGTCCATCCAGACACTGCGCGAACGATGCCGTCTACCTCATCAGACATCAGGTCTATGGCAGCGCACTTCCAAAGGCCCACCTCATCCTCAGCTAACACACTCTTTCTTGCTTGTAGCAGCTGTAAAAACAAACAATAAAGACAATCAGTATTGCGCGATGTACTGCGTAAAATGCACCTGAAAAATAGTCACACTGACCAAAAACGGATCTAATCTAATAAATCTTACCCTCTTTCTTCTCAATCGACTCCGAGCTGAACTCTTCACAGCTTCTGCGTGCGATGCAAGAACTGGATGTTTGTACCTGAAGCTCCTGCGTACTGTCTCTATGTCTTAAGTTACATGCAGCTGGAAAACAATTAAATGAGTGTTATGACGAAGTTGTGAAGACGGCGTACTGCTTCCTGTAAAATGACCAGAAAAAGAAAACACTTTTATAAAGCAACTTACATTTGTTCTTTTACAAGGCTAATTTCAGCTAGTGCTACTTAAAAAGCTTTGCTTTAGGTTACTTTAGCTTAGATAACAGTCTTACCGCAATCTTAGGACTGGTCTTCTCTTAGGCACTCGTCTTCTCTTCTTAAAGTTAGTATCTTCCACACAGTTTTTCGACTCCAAAGCAAGCAACCTATCATCTATGGACAGCAACCTGGAGATTACTAAAGTTAACTGCTCGTTAAAATCGGCAGCAAGCTGACGAGATTGCATTCAGCTGTTTCTTCCCGCCGGTGTTACGGATCAACTGGGGATCATGTTATCTGGGGACGGGCGCGTGCACGCAGCTAGTTTTACCTGGATTTACAGCAGATGTTAGACGAGGACAGATTCGTCACAGCGGATTTTCCACTGAACAGATTTAAAACGCTTTCCACATTATTGGTAAATGTTTGCATAATATCAGGCTCTGTGTTTTCCTCTGTCGCTGCTTTGCTGTATGTTTCAAACGCAGTTTAAGGGAATTTTTAATGTGGTTTCATTTCACAACACAGACCACGCCCACATTTTGTTACATTCTTTTCGATGAAAGTCGTATCCAATGACAATTACATTCAATAAATTACATTGTGTCGTATTAGTATCGGAATTTTTATTTTATTTTTAATAACTATTATTTTTGTAATTTGCTTAGGGTATTTTTTAAATTATATATATCCTAACTAAAATAACTCATAGCCTGTCATATTACCTTTCTCATATTAGCCTATTATATTCTATTATAATCTATTATATTGCCCACCCCTTGCCCACCTGCACATCCCAGCTGATATACAAGATTTGAAAGTTTGAAAGGGTTTTAAATCTTTTAAATAAAGTAAAATGATTCAAAATCAAGTAATTTATATATGCCAAAGTCAACTTTAAACATACAATGTAATTTCCAAACAGCAAAATTGTGGCCAGTGAAAATGCTGAGTGGCTAGTAACTTTGGAAAACCACTAGCCACGGTGGCCGGTGAGCAAAAAAGTTAATGTCAACCCCTGTATATATATATATATGTAGTGCCGTTAAAATTAATTTGCATTAACACGTTCATTTTGACAGGCAATGATATATGATATATAAAGTTTGCTGATGTATGACGCCGCTTATTAGCAGGAGACCGCAATGATTGGTCAAAGTTGCGGTGATTGGTCAAAATTGCGAGTCGCACTGAATTCACGGGGACTGATTGCAAATGACACACAATAAATAATCTAGAATACTTTCATCAAATATATAAATTCAAGCTTAAGTTTAAGATTTTACAATTAGGCTATACTGAGCCTGATCTATCTAAGAGATTTTCTTAGAAGGAAGTTATTACCTTTTAGAAAAATGTCACATGGGTTAAAACTCCTGCTACCCTGATTTGCATTTGTATAGCTCACAGCATGGTCATTTACATGTTAAAGCCTCCCCTGGAGTTAAGGGAAGGGGGGTCTTGGGAGGGACAACTGCCAAGCAAGGCCCACGTCAATTTCTGACAATTCACGGCAGTTTTCGGTGTCGCCTGCAAACTGCCGTGTACAGTCGTAAACCTGATCTTCCACGACAATCTACAGTGCCGCTTACTGACGAAAATCCCACTTTTCATGCAGTGTAAGGGCATGACCACTTGAGTGACAGCTGTATGCCACTATGGCCGAGCTAGGTGGCCGTGGTTTCAGCAACCAGGCACCTCAGCTCAACCCACATCCTGCCTATTTGCCCATTTTCAGTTATCCCGGAGTGACACGCTGCCAAGATGGCCACGTCTGGCTCCGCCAACTTTAGGCTTCAAAAATGCTCTTCAAAAACATGTGGGTGACGTCACAGATATTACTTCCATATTTGTTTATAGTCTACGATAACATACTGTATATATGGTGTGTGTGTGTGTGTGTGTGTGTGTGTGTGTGTGTGTAAGAGTTGCTTTGTGACTATACTTATATCGTTTAGGAACATATTCGCAAATTTTGTCATTTATCAGCGTTGTACAAATGTTTACCTACAAAAGTATAATCTGTATTCTGAACTGCTCTTTCTCTGACTGGCATGGAAAAGTCAATGTCTTCCACTGGTTTTGGGTCAATCTAAAACAAAGTCAGTTTGTACATTTACTATTCTGCAAGTCTAAACTTTTATCTAAAAGGAGTAGTACAGGGTTATGCATTAGAAAAGACACGGTAGCCTGAAATGAATTGCATACACCTTCTGTTTATTCATGACAACATGCAGGGCTCAGTTGTTACAGATTCAACCACTCTTACACTGTTCCACATGCAACAAGCTACAAACCTCACCTAATCTATACACACACATATTTGAAATGTATGACATAAGTAAAAATGACACATAACAATTAGTTTACTAGCATACAGTTAGCATACGTGTAGACACAACTTATCAGCCAGATAATTATAGTCATCTGGATAAAATACTTTACAAGAGTTAAACGTTTAATGTTCTGTGTGGAAAGTTTGCACCTCAAAGTTTTATTTAAAGGGTACAGTAATTCCACATAATTTATTTTCGTACATCGCGTAACTGTTCCGTTTGCGCTAGCACTTGTTTTGGCAGATATGTGATTTAAATATGGTCCCACCGGAAATGGTTCAGGACCAGACATGTGCAGTAGCATTCTAACATATTTATCATTGTTTACGTCCTTGACATTTTTGGATTTTTTTGTGTGATTTTTGGAATTTTGCAAAAATGTAGGTTAAGGCCCCTTTTTTTCAGGTTGTTAATTATGGCTTCAGCTGCCTCTCACCTGAAGGGCAAAACTCGCTTTGCCTCAATCCTCCTAATAAGATTCTAACTTAAAGTCTTGTGTTCCAATCCTCAGCCAAAAAGGGAACTGTAAGCTCTGGAGGAGTTCCTCGTGCACATTAATGGATTTGGCCTGGTTTTTAGATGGTTAATTATATAATTATAATTGTGCAATCTGCCTTTTTTACTTTCTTTGTCTTTCCCCCTCCGTCTCTTGTTTCCGGAATCATTCGTGCTATAATGCTCTAGGATAAGCAGTGATGCAAGACTAGGGAAATCTGTGTTCCCAGACCAAGGTCGGCTTGAAGACACAAAGCACCTGGTTGATAGGGGACGGCTCCTGACAGCCCCTGGTGCAGACTTCACGCCGGTGTCGCGGTTCGTATGTCTCTGTGGTGCAAGGTGGCGCCCGAGGTCAACGTTTCCACAAAGGCACTGAGGATGCCACCTCTGGTCTGAAGCAAAAGGAAATGAACTCCAGCCAGTGTGGAGACTCTGCTCTGATTTGCCTTCTCCTGAAGCATTACACCCTCCAGCGTGATGTGCTCTTCCCTTATATAACGCTGGCCCTTAGACGGTTGCATTCAAATAAAATTGACTGACTCTCATGAGAGGATAGAGCACAGAAAGGGCTCTCCCTTTCATTTGTGTGTGTCGCTTTTTTAAAAGAGATCGCAAAATCGTGACTCGTTTTAATCTGAAGGAAGGGAGGGAGTATTTAACTGCTCACTGCTTGCTTTTTTATGCAACTCCAGTGTATTTGGCTACTTTTCAAAATCTCTCCCATTTTCACTCGCTGTAGATTTAATTTCTTTCAGCGCTAAATCTGTTCCATTTCCCCATTAAGTTTCCTCTTTGTAAGTTCAATTGTCAGCACGTTCAACTTCTTACCTACCTGCGCACTGTGAAATTCATTGCCCCAAGAAATGCAGATTAATTTGCAATGAGATTTGTATTTCAAATCATGACAATGAAGGCATTAGCCTTTTAGCTTGGTGCTATTATATAAGCCTATGGCATACTAAACTTACTTAGGCTCCATTTTATGCTGTTTAAGACTGAAGACACTGCACGTGTGTAAAATGAATATGCATATGTCTATATTCATAGCCTTGGAGGAAATAATGAGGCTCAGAATGAGAGCAGACGAATGATTTAGCGTGTCATTATGCATGTGTTTCGACCTACTCGCTCCTTGTGAAATTGCAACAGGATGCAACCGTTTACTGAGCTGCTTTCATCAGGACAAATTTACTCATCTTTGAGAGCACTGTCTCATTTCACATGCCTTTTGTCACTGAATCAAAATGGATGCCTGAAGCTAAATGTAAAACCACACTGGTTCCATTCCAACACATTACATTTCCGTGAGCACTCATATAAGTGGATTAGCTCAATATATACCATACACACACACTAAGATGCATAATTCAGTGTTTCACACCGTCTTATCAGAAGACCCACAGAGTACCGTAAGTTAATGGTAACATGGACATTTACAAATAATGTTATTTCATCTTTCATTTTAAAGCTTAAGGTCAGGGATTGACAGAGAATGTATAGTACTTTAGAGCCTGTTCTTGTTGATTTGTGCATCTTTAGCTACTTTTTTGTAACTTTAGGCTACACTGTACATTTTGAAAATGGCATTATGTTGATGTTTTTACTATAAGCCCCAAGAGGTGTTTATAATGCTAGATTAAAAAAAAAAAAAAAAAAAAAAAGGATGCTAGACATTTGCCAGTATATGGTAATACGATATATCACATTAATCAACATGCACGACAGTTTTTTCGTGACACAAAAAAAAACAAAAAAACAAGAATATTTATTTATTGCGGAATAAAAATTATTCAGATTTTTTTAAATGCATTTTAAGAATACTTGTCCCTTTATTAGGTTCATTAAGGCTCCAATAGCTAATTAATTAGTTCACATAAACTAACAATGAAATATACTTCTAAATCATTTATTAATCTTAAAGGTCCCATTCTTCGCGTGTTTTCGAAGCTTTGATTATGTTTACAGTGTGCAATATAACATGAGTTCATGTTTTGCATGTAAAAAAACAGTATTTTTCACACAATTTACTTATCTGTACAGCGCTGTTTTCTCTGTCCTAAAAACCTGATGATTTCCTTGTTCTATGAAGTCCCTCCTTCAGAAATAACTAACGAGTTCTGATTGGGCCAGCATTTCCCGTGTTGTGATTGGACAGCAGCTTAGCGCACTTTGCCCAGAAAGGTCCCGCCTCTTACCATAATGGGGAGATGCAAGCGCTGAATGTGCGCTCTTCTCCACGTGGGAGAGCAACAAGACCACGCCCCCTATTTTGCGTGTTCTTGTGGGCAGAGGGTTAGTCAACAAACGGTTTTAGTGACGTCATTCCTGCCAGGAAGTGCAGAGGTGTAGTACAAACCGGCAATTCGCTGTAGGCTTTGAAAGGGAACTTCTGTTAAATAAAATATCTCACTTGGCATTGAACTTTGAGCTTTATAATTTTACAGGTATTATTTATGCTCAAACAGCAATATTACTGTCACGTCTAAACACGAAGTAAAACTGGTGCGAGGACTCAGTTGCAGAGAAAGATAATTTATTACATATAAACATAAACTCAAAACAAAACCCACAAGGGGGAAAAACACATAATCATAAAACATAAACCAAAGACTCAAACCAAAGGAATCACGGGGAACTGGGAGACGTAGACGAGACATACACAAGGATCCAACACAGACTGACAAACACAAGGAGCTTATAAGGGGAAGAAATCAAGAGGGAACAGGTGGGGCAAATTAACCAATAATCAGATAACAAGAAGGGCGGGGTTGACAGTAGACCGGAGACATGACAAAACCCACATGTGCACACAAAACAGGACAGGCATGTGACATTACCCCCTCCTTAAGGAGCGGCTACCAGACGCTCCACTAGGGACAGGGATGGGAGAAACAGACCAGGGCGGGACGGGAGGGGCTGACCAGGGCGGGACGGGAGGGACTGACCAGGGCGGGACGGGAGGGACTGACCAGGGCGGGACGGGAGGGACTGACCAGGGCGGGACGGGAGGGACTGACCAGGGCGGGACGGGAGGGACTGACCAGGGGGGCACGGGAGGGACTGACCAGGGGGGCACGGGAGGGACTGACCAGGGCGGGACGGGAGGGACAGACCAGGGCGGGACGGGAGGGACAGACCAGGGCGGGACGGGAGGGACAGACCAGGGTGGGACGGGAGGGACAGACCAGGGTGGGACGGGAGGGACAGGGGAAACAGACAAGGAAGGAACAGACAAGGGAGGGGCAAACAAGGGAGGGACAAGGAAAACAAAAAGTTCAGGAGGCCATGGTGGCCAACAAAGTTCAAATGTCCAGGGCGGCCCGCCGAGTTCGGGAGGCCCACCGAGTCCAGTTGGCCGGAGCGGCCCGCAGAGTTCAGGCAGCCAGGGCGGCGCGGGTAGAGCAGGGTGCCAGGGAGGCACGGTGAGAGCAGGACTCCTGGGTGGCGCGGTTAGTGCAGGGCGCCAGGGAGGCGCGGTGAGAGCAGGAAGCTTCAGTGGCGCAGGCAGAGCAGGGCGCCTCATTGGCGCAGGCAGAGCAGGGCGCCTGGGAGGCGCGGTGAGAGCTGGACGCCTGGGAGGCGCGGTGAGAGCTGGACGCCTGGGAGGCGCGGTGAGAGCTGGACGCCTGGGAGGCGCGGTGAGAGCTGGACGCCTGGGAGGCGCGGTGAGAGCTGGACGCCTGGGAGGCGCGGTGAGAGCTGGACGCCTGGGAGGCGCGGTGAGAGCAAGGCGCCTGGGAGGCGCGGTGAGAGCAAGGCGCCTGGGAGGCATCTCCGGCCCAGCGGCGTCCACCGGAATGCGATCCACCAGCACAGGGACCACCGGAACACTATCCACCGGAACAGAGACCACCGGCATCGGGACCACCGGAACACGATCCACCGGAATAGAGACCACCGGAACACGATCTACCAGTACAGGGACCTCCGGAACACGATCCACCGGAATAGGGACCACCGGAACACAGTCCACCGGCATGGGGACCACCGGAACACGATCCACCGGTACAGGGACCTCCGGAACACGATCCACCGGAACACGATCCACCGGTACAGGGACCTCCGGAACACGATCCACCGGAATAGGGACCACCGGAACACAGTCCACCGGCATAGGGACCACCGGAACACGATCCACCGGTACAGGGACCACCGGAACATGATCCACCGGCACTGGGACCACCGGAATACGATCCGCCAGAATTGGGACCACCGAAACACGATCCGCCGGCACTGGGACCACCGGAATACGATCCGCCAGCATTGGGACCACCGGAACACGATCCTCTGGCACTGGGGCCACCGGCACAGGGACCACCGGCACAGGCACGGAGGGAGACTTCCTTCTCCTCCTCCGTTTCGGGACCACTGGAACACGATCTACCGGCATCGGGACCACCGGAACACGATCCACCGGCAGCGGGACCACCGGAACACGATCCACCGGCAACGGAACCACCGGAACACGATCCACCGGCAACGGGACCACCGGAACACGATCCACCGGTAACGGGACCACCGGAACACGATCCACCGACACAGGGACCACCGGAACACGATCCACCAGCAACGGGACCACCGGAACAGGGACCACTGGAGTGGGGGCAGAGGAAGCCTTTCTCCTCCTACGCCTCGGGGCCACTGGAGCAGGGACTACCGATCTTGGGACTGCCAGGGCAGGGGCCATCTCCCTGGCAGCTCTCTCCTGCTGGCAGGCGATAGCTTCCACCATTGCCTCAAATGTGCCTCCGTCATATGCCCTTCTGAGCCACCACTCCATGGGCTCATCTAGGGCATAATTAAAAAGGTCCTTGAGTGCAGAGTCACTGAGCCTCAGCCCCTTGGCTGTCTCCAGGAACTTCTTTGCAAAATTCCTAATCTCCATTCCCTCCTGGTGAAGTAGGTGGAGGACTCGAAACTGTAGAATCCGCTCATAGTAAGGACAGGTGGTGAGCGATTCCGGGATCGAGTCCTCTCTCTGCTGAGTCCTCAACATGGTTGGATCCTTCTGTCACGTCTAAACACGAAGTAAAACTGGTGCGAGGACTCAGTTGCAGAGAAAGATAATTTATTACATATAAACATAAACTCAAAACAAAACCCACAAGGGGGAAAAACACATAATCATAAAACATAAACCAAAGACTCAAACCAAAGGAATCACGGGGAACTGGGAGACGTAGACGAGACATACACAAGGATCCAACACAGACTGACAAACACAAGGAGCTTATAAGGGGAAGAAATCAAGAGGGAACAGGTGGGGCAAATTAACCAATAATCAGATAACAAGAAGGGCGGGGTTGACAGTAGACCGGAGACATGACAAAACCCACATGTGCACACAAAACAGGACAGGCATGTGACAATTACACACTAACTAAAGTTTGAAAGATGGAATCGCGAAGAACGGGACCTTTAATTAAAAGTGAGAAGTCAGAATTTTGAAATATAAACTCACAATTGCAAGAAAAATGTCAGAATTGTGAGATATAAACTTGCAAATACGAGGGGAAAAAAGGGAGAATTGTGAGAAATTCTTGCAATTGCAAGAAAGAAAGTCAGAGTTGTGAGAAATAAACGTACAATTGTAAGATAAAAGTGAGAATTACAAGTTTATATCTCGCAGTTCTGACTTTATAACTTCCAAAGTCAGAATTGCAAGTTATAAAGCCAGAATTGTGAGATTTATCATTCTGCGTGATATGGTCTCTGTGTTGTGGCAGAAAATGACAAAGAAGACCTTAGTTCTAAAACTTCCAAAACAGGCAGAAGGTACATAACATAGAACAGACAAAGACTAACTGAAGAGATGGAACTTAAATGCAAACAGTTATAAAGTCAGAATTGCGAGATATAAACTCGCAATTGTGACTTTAGAACTTTCAATTCTGACTTTATATCACACGCAATTATGAGATTTAAATTTGAAATTGAGAGATAGTGGAAACAAGCTTGTAGTATAATGTTACCTATTCTTTTGCATTTTAATCTGTTCGACACATTTGTTTACTTGATACAATTTTGTGTATTGCCTTTATTGTATTTAAATGTTCAGTTATATGGTTATTCAGTTTTGTAAATAAGTAAAGTAACACTTTATTATAGGGAACACATATTCACTATTAACTACGAATTTTGCCTCAAGAAACTCCTAATTTACTGCTTATTAACAGTTAGTCAGGTAATTTGGTAACACTTTAGTATGGGGAAGACATATTCACTATTAACTATGACTTTTGCCTCAATAAACTCCTAATTTACTGCTTATTAATAGTTAGTAAGGTAGTTATTGTAGCATTTAAGTTTAGGTATTGGGTAGGATTAAGGCCCCGATCACACAGAACACGTTTTTGCAGCGAGAGGCGCCGTTTTTGAATGTATTTCGGAGAGCGTTTTGCTGGGCGCCTCGCGCTTTTGAAGGAGCGCTCCGAGCACATGAAGTTGTGTGAAAAAGTCAGCTCTGAGCGGAAAAGCGCGCAACATCAACGCGTTTATTTTCTGTTGTCCAATCGAATGAATGGAGAGGTGGTCTTCCGTTGTGGTGACCGTTACATTGATTAGATTGACAAGACAGCTGATTCGGGGGTTTCCTAGCAACATTACAAAAAACTGCAGCGCACTGCTCTTTTCTGAATGAAAAAACAGCAACCAAAAAAGGCAGTGCAGTGTGCCTCGCGTTTTCGAACCTTAAAAACACGTTCTGTGTGATCGGGGCCTAAGGGATGTAGAATAAGGTCATGCAGAATAAGGCATTAATATGTGCTTTATAAGTACTAATAAACAGCCAATACCCTAGTAATATGCATGATAATAAGCAACTAGTTAATAGTTAATAACGGAACCCTAAAATAAAGTTTTACAGTTAGTTTTTTTTAATAGCATTTTAGTTTAGGTATTGGGTAGGATTAAGGGATGTAGAAAAGGTCATGAATAATAAGGCATTAATATGTGCTTTATAAGTACTAATAAACAACCAATATCCTAGTAATATGCATGCTAATAAGCAACTAGTTAATAGTTAATAACTCAACCTTAAAATAAAGTGTTACCAAGTTTTTAAGTATTTTATAGTATGACAACACTCTTTTTGCAACCTGTTTCAATATTGTGATATCCTATACTGTGACAAAAGCTTCAGCAATTTTTGCAATGTGAAATCTGTATATTGTCACATGCCTTTTGTATGTCAAATATAAAAAATGTAAGGGATAACATACAGCTAGTCTTGAGGTGAATTAGTGGGTTTTGCGTCACCCTGAAGGGGTTTATTTAGCAAAAATACTGGCTGACTGTACATTATCTCACTTATTACACAGCTACTTACCAAATCAATAAATAAATGGGCATTAAATATCGATTTGAGCTGAATTATTTTACTATGTGAGAAGAAACTGTCCAGGGAACAGTTCAAGAGACATGAATCTAGCACAGTTTGTGTACACCAGTCATTTGAACATTTATTGTGATTGTTTTTTGGGAAAGCTGGATAAAACTGACAAAAATGCAGTGAAACTCTTGTCTTCATAGGCAATAGGAAATCAACCCTGTCTTATTGTTAATGAGAAACAAACAAACTTAACTGTTGATAGTGACATACACCAAGTTTAATCAATTGGAAAGTTATTTGGCTGGGCCAGACCTTATTTTACAAAACCTCTGAAAAGCTCTTAAATCATAAATATACAGTTTCTCCTCATTCACCGTCCAAGAGTTTACCGTTTCAGAGGGAATTCAGAAATGCTGGGTTCAAATTAGTGTGTCTCTTCGTCCTCCCCTGAGATCCGGAGACACCATCTCAAAAAGTCTGTTAAGAGTCCTGCATTTGTAATGGAAATCAGATTTCCCACCAAGAAAACTAGTTTGCTGATGTTTACCATTTAAATGCTAATTCGCGTTTCTACAAAATGCTGTCAGGCAGTGAAGAAGTTGCTTTAGGTTCATGGCTGATCTGTTGTCAGGTTGAAATCACACAGAAAGGATAATTGAGTTTTTCACTTAATTATAGTTTCAAAAGTGGAATGTGCCAAAATGGGAGTTTCCAAACAAGTTTGATCAACAAATTCCCCTCCTATCTGCCACTGGTCAGTCAAAAATATTGATCTGCCTATAATGTACGCTAGTAGTTTAGCTGTGTTGGGTATTTATGTGAAAATAGTTGGTTTCTTAAAGGTGCAGTATATAATAATGATAGCTAGTGGTCAAAATAGTTACACCAAATGTAAATGGCAACTAGAGTCTACACTAAGTGAAAATAACATTTTCTTAGATGATATTTACACTGCAAATAGCTGTATATGTGATTTACTAAGTGAAATGGCATACTAAGTTAAAATAGTAATATATTCTATTTACACCATGTAAAAGTAGCAGTTATTTGCAATATGTGGAAATAGTAATTGCATTATTTGCACCTCAGTATTGTTGTATATTAACAGGATGCAAAAATGCAAAGTGCAAAATATTATATTTATTAAAAAATATTAAATGGATGCTGCCTTAATGGGTCAATAAATGCCCTCCCTACACCCCTACCCAATAAATGCTTTTTTTTACTATTAAACATTTAGCTAGACACTTTATTTCCACATTTAGAATTTCTGTTGAAAGTAAATGCCTTTCTGATGTGATTTGTGATGGAGAAGGGAGAAGAGTGAGCTCTGCAAAAGGCGGATTCGAACCATGGTGTTACAAACGGAGCGACACAGGAACCAAGGGCCCATCTTGCCTAGCAGGGATTTAGGCTCTTCGTGTCCCGTAGATACTCAAGGATCTTATGGTCAGTTAACACCAGAAAGGGATGTTTGGCACCCTCTAGCCAGTGCCTCCACTCCTCGAGAGCTAACTCGATGGCTAGGAGCTCTCAATTACCAATATCATAGTTGACCTCCGCCAGGCTGAGTTTCCGGGAGAAGGCACGTGGGTGAAGTCTTTAGGGGCTCCCCTGCTGCTGGGATAGGACTGCTCCCACTCCTATCCACCTCCACGATAAAGTTCAGGTCGGGATCAGGATGGACAAGAAGTGGAGCAGTAGTGAAAGTGGTCTTGAGGGCCTCGGAAGCTTCTGTGGTGGCTGATGTCCAGGACAGAGACTTGGGCTCATTTCTGAGGAGTCTTGGATGAAGCAACAGTAGAAATTTGCAAACTAGAGGAAGTGCTGCAGTTCTTTGATGGAGGTGGGAGTGGGCCAGGACCAGATGGCATCCACCTTGCTCTCGTCCATCCGGACGGCACTGCGATCGATGTTGTAACTAAGGAACTACACTGATGACTGGTAGAATGAGCATTTCTCAGCTTTGAGGAACTTCAGAGGCATTTCAGGACCTCCGCAATATGGTGGCAATGATCGGCCAGGCTCAGGGAGTATATCAGGATGTCATTGATGTATACTAGGACAGACTTGTGTAGGAAATCCTGGAGCACCTCATGTATGAAGTCCTGGAGTTATTGGTAAATGAGAGCTCCTAGCCATCAAGTGGCAAGGTGGCTAATCCAAAGGCATTACCAGATATATGCCGGCTGACCCTAAGTCTAGGAGAGCATTAACTGGAAGAGACACACAGGAAGCACTAAGGTTTACAACCTTGATGAGTGATTTCATTTTACTTAGCGAATGAATGATGGTACTCACCAGAGAACAAGGAGGAGGTGCAGGGCATTCTCCAATGAAATGCCCAGATGTACAAACTAAGATTTAGGGTCAGCTGCCTCTGCCGCTCAGTTGAAGTCAGTCGCTGAGTTTCTATTTGCATGGGCTCGTTCTTGGGGCGATGGAGGGATGACAGAGGCATCAACTGGCCCTGTTTTCTTCGATACACGACTGCATACGAGTGGCGAATCAAATACACAGCTGGATGAAGCATTCAAGGCAGATGATATCCTCGTATGCAGCAAAATGCAACTGCGCACGGGGATTCAGACCTTGTCGATAGTTCGTCAAGAGGCAGCAGCAAGGGTCCTATACTGAAGTGCATACTAATTAACAGACATGGTACCTTGTTTTAGGTGATATAGTTGTTCTCAGATGGCGGAATCCCAGCTGGGTTTACCAAAGAAATCCTTGAAATGAGACACAAAACTGGAGAGAGACTGGTTAATGGGATTATTCTGAGACCACAATGATTCTGCCCAACAAAGCGCTTTGTCAGATACTTGAGAAATAATGAACACTACTTTAGCATGGTCATCGACATACAAGTGTGGCTTTATCTCCAGGACCAGCGAGCATTGGAGAAGGAATTAATTGCAATCCTCCGCCACACCAGAGAAGGGCGCTGGCATAGGCAGACAGTGAAAAAGTGGTTTGAGAGCTTGCCAAAGAGCGTCGACGAGCTCTTGGAAAGGATCCGGAGTGCTCATCTGGTAAAAGGTGTTGGTCTGTTCTTCTGTTACAAACCAAGCAACACAGGAACCAAGTGCTGGTGGAATATGACAGAGTTTATTGACAAGACCAGAATGAGCGTTGCAGGTACAGTCTGTTGTACTTGCAGGTAACAGGAGATGGCAGACGTAGGAGACAAGGAAAACAGGAGATGCTGGAGACAGGACATGGAGATGATGGAGCTCGGGAGATCAGACAAAGGAGCAGGTAAGTATTTAGGTTAGTCCAAGAAGTGCAGAAGCCATGACTATGTGCAAACGAGACCAGACAGTGACTGAGTGTGAGCTTGTGGTTTAAGTACAGGCTGTGATTGCAGACTGATGACATGCAGGTATGTGTGATCAGAACTCTCATGATTGAATGTGCTGGTACTGTGAGGGGGGTAGAGTCTGGCGTACTTGTGACACAGGGTAGATTGCATCAAAACCAAGGATCTTAAGCCTTACACTTTACTGATTGTGCCACTGAAGATATTGGAATATGCTTTTTTTTAAATTTTGTTTGGCCCTACCAGGCATTGTTAGGCAGATCTAGTGTGAATAGCACTTGCCAACAAGGCAAGTTATTTGCACTTGGTGAGAATAGACACTCCGTTCAAAATATTGAAGATAGTAATTTCTTCCACCCCCTCCTCCTCAGACTTGACACTCCTGCAGGTTGCCAGTTTGAGGACATGCAACAGGAAAGAGTGCAGTTGACAATGGAAAGCAATGATCCTTACACTGTAACTTATCCACGTTTTAATATGCCTCTGGTCATAGAGCTTTTTAGATGGACAGCGAGGCATTTTAGTCTGGTAGAATATCTGATCCAGTTCGTTTGGATCCATGGCTACAATACATTGTATTTTTTGCCAACTGGCAACCTGAGGTGTTGAAAAACTATTGGGTAAATTGGCAGTGTGTGGGATCACACAGTCCAAAACAAAAACAGACATTCCAACACAGAACACAAATTTCAAAGTAGAATAACTGACTGTAGCATTGTTTTTCTGAAAGTCAAATATGTGAACTTAGCAAACAACTGAACTTATCTGCAAACATATTTTGGTATTTTTTATGCCTTAGTACAGTCAAAAAATTACATAAAGCACATTTAAATGCATGTCACTGAATCTAAAACATCTTGAAAATATTTAAACAGCCTTGTGTTGTTTTCATAGTCTTCAGGTGTTTTATAATTGAAGAGAGGAAGCCTGCTGAAGAGCCTCTGTTTAGAATAGAGTCTTTGCAAACTGAAAGGAACTCACATGCATATCCAGTAAATAGCCAAAAGATTTTATTTTTATTTTTATTTTTGTCCTCTTATCTCAATGAAGATGAGGAAAGGAGCCATAGACCCCATGGCTGATTAGAGAATAATGCTGGAGCCAATTGTTTGTGGCATGTTTTATTGGAGCTGGTTATTGGATGTGTTTTATTGATGGCTCTGTTCAGGGATTTCCAGGTAATGAATGATTAATGCTCAGTTACATAATTTAGTTCTTCACGCATACTGAAACTTCAGATCACATGCATTGGCTATACTCGCTGTGGAAAGTGTTTCTGCTTTGGCAATGGTATCAGTTCTTTATGCATCAAAAGCTGATGATAAAGAATACCACATGCCACAGAGACTGAATCAAACTGGCCTGAATTCCATTTTCTTCTGGCTTTCATTATGTGTTCTGTTCTCTATCTCTCTCAACACTGGAGTTGAAGGAACAGTAGTCAAAAAAATGAAAATTCTGTCATCATTTACTCACTATCATGTTGTTTCAAACCCATATGACTTTCTTGTATTTATTATTTATTTTTATTTTTTACAGAAAAAGCATTTAATGACCAGAGACTGTCAAGCTCCAAAAAGATGAACAATGGAGCGCCATGACTTTATATTCCAAGTTTTCAGATATATGTGGGCTCCACAAATATCGACACCATTGGTAAATATGAGCAAAACCGACTGTGGAAATTTGTTTTTGCCATGTCTCCTCTTAATCAAAATATTCATAAAATTCTAACATTGAATAATTTAAATTAATTTACACAAAATAAAAATGTGGAATAAATGTAATAAATATGGTTTTCTCCAAATTATGTGCCTAAAGAGTACAAAGCTACTAAAGTATATTCCCATTCATATGACCTGTTTTTAAGTTACTCTTAGTTATCAGGAACACGGAAGAGCAAACTGTAAGAATAACTGCTAGAGAATTGCAGATACTAGTTGGGTCTTGGGGTCAGAAATTCTCAAACTGCAATTTGACCTCACCTACTTAACCACAACTTGTATAGGAAGGTTGCAATAAAAGCCTTTGTTGACGTCAAAAAGTGATGTAATGTAACTGCACTTTGCCAGGCATTACTGGAACTTTTAGTGGGACTGGGTTTTATGGTCAGATGAGACCAAATCAAAAAGTTTTGGGAAAAACACCAGAAGTGGGTTTGGCATAGAAAGAAACATAGTCATGTAGACATTTAAGGGTGTAACAGTTCAAATTACTCAGGGTTCAGTTTTTATCATGGTTTTAGGGTCACTGTTTCGGTATGGTTTGGTAGGTGCTATATTAAGGGAAATGATGACATCTGTCAAATAAAAATAAAGAAAATAAGAACAAATAATCAAACTACATGCAACATCAAAAATGCATACAATAGAGCAAAGAGGCATATAAAGTGTTTTTTCAGGTATCTAACAGTATAGTTTTCAGATACAGAAACAGGCAGCATTGCATTTTATAATCTTCACGGTAAATTAAATAAAGATTAAAACTACAAAAGTTATTAATTTAAAAGCGGTTAGTGATTTCTTTGTCATTTGTTGTTTGATTAACAAGAAAAACACAGACAGCAGGAAAATGCTTATTTCCCTTTAATACATGATGCAAGGAAATACCAGCAGATAATACATCATCACCCTGTCAGGAAGCTTATTGTGGTTGGATCTTCCAGCATGACAATGGTCCAAAGCACATCTCAAAATAAACAACATAATACCTTACTGACCACAGAATGAAGGTTTTACCATGGTCAAAGCAGTCCCCTGACCAAAACCCCACAAAAACCTGTGGAATCGGATGAGCTAAAGAATCAACAAGCATGGACATCTGAATCTGAAGGATCTGGAGAATATTTGTGTGGAGGAATGGCCTCAGATCTTTTGCCAGACGTCAATGCCTTATGCCATATGTATCAACCTTATTATACATTATAAGCCAGGTGCACATTGTACAATTTATGATAGTGTTTTAAAACCGTTGCCTGTCTCGTCTGACTGTAAGAAAATGAGCCCCCGCTGTAAGCCATGTCACACTGTAGGATCTCATTAATTACAGGCTGGGTAAAAAACGGATGCATGGAAGAAGACTCGGCCGGAGTTAACATCATCAATCTGTGACATCTTCAGTGACGTGGCTAGAAAACAAAAACATTTTTTTTTTTTGATCATAGATTATCTTGAAAAGCCAATGATTACCATTGATAACCCAACGATTGCTTCATCAGGTTTTGCACTTCTATTGGTTTTGATTTGACAGTTGTCGTAGGAGAAGCCACACTGCAGTACTGTGCGTCAAATCTTCTCTGACACTGCCAGAACTCCATCGGCGGTGAAATATGATTGCAATGCTAATTTATTAGCTGTTGGTTAACATGTTAGTAACACTTCATTATAACTACATGCTATGAATCATTAGTTAAGCATTAGCAAAATAGTGAATTTATCATTTATAAAGCATTAATAGACGTTAATAAGCAGTTTATAAATACAGCTATACATGATTTATTCTTCATTTGTAATGTGTTTAATTGGTAATGATCAATTTATCATTTCTATATTAAGTATTACATAATCACATTTATATACCAGTTATTTAGTTGTCAGTGGTTCATAAGATCAAATTGTAAGTGAATGATTAATAAACTATTTAAATGTAGGTGTGTGGTTGTCTTATGTTGTTTTGTTGTATTGTTTGTTTTATTATTAATGTTATTATTTTCTGTGTTTTATTTATTAGCATTGATGTACAGCACTTTGTGCAATCTCAGTTGTATAAAAATGTGCTTTATAAATAGATAAAAGAAATAAGAAAGATGTACATTTATACTTCTTATAATTCAGACATATAGTAATAGTTAATAAATGCTTTATTAACATGTATTCCTACTGTAATTCATAATTAATCCAGGTAGTTATAGGTATTTAGTAGTTGTCAGTTAACTATTTTTTGTGAGCTCAGTCGGGTCTATTCATGTATCGTAAAGCTTTTACAAAGGAGATTTAAAGGCTGTTTTAGTTTGCTAGCCACCATTTCTATCTCACATATAAATGCAGCTCAAATCATCTTAGATTTACGGGCCCTTTCATTATACCATCTTAACTTAAGAAGTACTTGAAGATCTTTGTAGAACTAGGAGTGCTCTGAAGTAATCGTAAATCTTTTTCTCTTTTTTTGTACTCTTTTCTTTGCCGAATACATGACTGAACACAAATAAAGGAAGGAAAAAATACACTGTTGTACATTCATAGGGCTTGTAAGCTTATTTTTGAAAAGTACTACAAGTAGCCATTTAAATTTGAAACACTTATAAGAAAAATTTTGCTGTGGTATTTCAAAGAGCCTTAGGCTTTGAGTGGTTCAACAAAAACATGCATATCACACCTCTGAATCCAAAATGTTTTTATTGGTTTGAGTTTGTTGTTTGTTCCCCAGGACCTGCAAAAGACATTTCACAATACCGTGTTGTACAAGAGATTATTAAAACATATAAATCATCACAAATCATGATTAAACAACATTAAACAATATAACCTGAATCATCTGGCAAGATAAATGGCACCGAAATGGAGGGCCTTGCAAACCTCATCTCCTCCAGTAACAATCTTTTCTCTTCTTAAGCCAGCTTGGCCTTAAGGTCAATGAGCTGCTGCTGAAACTTGTTGTCCCTTTCATTGACCTCTTGAAGACAGTTCTAATGTATTTTAGGACATGTAGTTTCTCCCTCTCCAGTCCTGACTACAACCACAGACATTCTCAAACTGATAAGGTGTTGTTGCTGTAGTCTGAACGATTGACAATGGAGGCTGCTGCATGGGTGGGCTGTAGGGAGGACTGGGAGATGGTAGTAGATGTCTGTCAACAGGAGGTGAACCCTATTACACCTTTGAGCGTGATGGACCTGTCTCAGGTTCAGGTTGAGGCATCCTTAGGGCCCGATCACACAGAATGCATTTTTGCATCAAGAGGCATCCTTTTTTGAATGGATTTCGGTTGGAAGAGAGCGCTATGCACGTTGCTTATGCACCCTGGGTGCCTCGCGTTTTTGAAAGAGCGTTCCAAGCGTGTAAAGTTGGAGGAAACGGGCCTGAAGTCATCAAATTTATTTTCTGTTGTCCATCGAATGAATGGAGAGGCGGGAATGGAGAGTTCGTGGATCGAAGAAAGGAGGCGGGAACCGGCAAACGTTCAACAACTTTTTAATGTAAAAAAAAATAAACAAAATGAAAGTAAAACCGCGGGCAGCCCCTCACGGACGACTGCCCGCAAATACCCACAAAATAAAACGTGGGCAGCCCCTCCCGGACGATTGCCCACACAAACATAATAAAACTTAAACAAAACTCAACATAAAATCCAGGCTTGGTCCTCTCGTCTTCCGCTGCCCTTGCTACTCCTTTTATGCTCCCATCACATGGCCGCGAGACGAGACCGGTGTGTCATGCAGCTGGCACTCATTAACACTCATCACCGGCCCGCTCTCGCGGTCCCTCGCCCCGCTGCTTGTCA
This sequence comes from Pseudorasbora parva, assembly GCF_024679245.1. Classification (NCBI taxonomy): domain Eukaryota; kingdom Metazoa; phylum Chordata; class Actinopteri; order Cypriniformes; family Gobionidae; genus Pseudorasbora; species Pseudorasbora parva. The sequence continues at coordinate 28,053,274 of NC_090187.1, forward strand.
CACCACAAATGTCAACCAAAAAAAGCAGCGCCTGTGCCTCACATTTTTGAACATGAAAAACGCTGACAATTATATGTCTATTTACTTCCACTTTCCCTAAAATAACGTTCATTTCGTCTTTTGAAAATTGTCTTTTTTTTGGTTTAGCCATTTTGCTTGTGTCTCATAGGCAAAGCCTATGTGTTTTTGGCCTTATAGCAAACTAGGCATAGCCTATGTGTTTTGGGACTCATAGCAAACTATAATTAGGCGAAACAATTGAAAATACAAGCATGTGCTACAATTACGATCCATTCTATATTATGACATTTCTGCATTTAAAGGTGCCTAGAATGAAAAATGTAATTAACCTTGCCATGGTGAAATAATGAGAGATCAGGACGTGGAAATCACAAACTTTAAGTCTCAAACATCATTGCCTCCTACTTCTTATGTAAATCTCATGAATCTAAAACTCCACCGAAAAAAAAAAAAATGCTTCTCAACATAACGCCAATCGTGACGCAAGCGTTGGGGATCATTTATATGCACGCCCCCAACATTTGCATCTGTCCAAACATGTTCATTGTCAGGCGGAAATGGAGCGAATCATCAGGTACAAGCTGCTCGCATATGGACACACTTCATGTTCCAGGCTGTTCAGGAGACCTGAGGACTTTATATATCCTTCACACAGAGAAAAAATGTCAACAGTCATAGTTGATATTTATAATCCGATACCACAACAATTTAATTCAAGATCGTTCGTTTGTTCAGCTCATTTCAAGCAAGCTTCGCTCAGGATCTTAAACTGCAGAAAGTAGCAGCTATATTCCTGCAAGCAGTAACTAGCGATTTTATCCACTTATTGACTGTTTAAACAATTTCTGATTAAATTGAACGTTTCTTAGAGAGACAGCATTGTCTAGATAATGCAAGATGCTAGTACAGTAACAATAGGAAACACCAAGTACCATACCAAACTAAATAGTGTGTCTAATGACAAAGGGTAATATAAATTTGCATTTCAAAATACAACCGTAGATACTTTGCTTAGATCGTTCACTCGATCCTTCTAGCAAACGTTACCTTATCCACCATATGTGTCACAGTTCACCAGTGTGAGTGCCCATGATCACCACTAGAGGGCACTCCACCCCGGACTGTCACTCCATCACAAACTACATTACCCATAATCCTTTCCCGGACTCATTAGCACTCAATATTTACACCTGTGTCTCATCACCTCATTACCTCTGCCTATATAAGCCTGGTTATCTCTGTCATTCATTGCAAAGTCTTGTTTAGTGTCAACTGCATTTCTGAGCGTTTCTATGGTTTCATGTTTCTTGGTTCTTTGGATTTCGTGCCTGTCTCGGATTACCCTTTTGCCTCTGTCCCTTGTTTTGTTTGCCTGATTGAACTGCCTACCTGTGTATGACCTTTTGCCTGATTTATGGACTACGACTTTGGATTACCCTTTAATAAATACTGCGTGTGGATCTTCAACCTTCTGTCTCAGAGCAGTTCGTAACAGAAGACTTCGCCCACATGGATTCAGCAGTATGTCTCGTCCGTCTGTGCCAGGGAACTCACTCACTCGAGGACCACATCATAGACTTTCTGAACATTGCAAACTTCACCAACCTCCTGGACTTTATGTTGATTGATTTTTTTGCCATGGACTCAACAAACAGTTACAAAGCAAACTCATCTGTGATGGTCCTTGAGGGTCCCTGAGTGAGTTCCTTGATTATGCCCTTCAGGTAAGCGGCTCTGCTTTCACAGTGGGTGTCATGGAGGATGATCGTGACATTTCCACTGCATCTGCCAAGCCTGTGTCCTCGGGCAAGATGGCCGCCGAGCCAGTGTCCTCTGACAAAATGGCCAACGAACCTGTGTCTTTGGACAAGATGGCCGCTGAGCCTGTGTCCTCGGACAAGAGGGCCGTCGAACCGGTGTCATGGGACAAGATGGCCGCCGAGCCAGTGTCCTCTGACAAAATGGCAACCGAACCTGTGTCTTTGGACAAGATGGCCGCTGAGCCTGTCTTTGGAAAAGATGGCCGCTGAGCCTGTGTCCTCGGACAAGATGGCCGCCGAGCCTGTGTCTTTGAACAAGATGGCCGCCGAACCGATGTCATGGGACAAGATGACCGCCGAGCCAGTGACCTCTGACAAGATGGCCGCTGAGCCTGTGTCTTTTGACAAGTCAGCAGACCTTCAAGAGCCTTGTGCCGTCTCAGCAGACCTTCCAGAGCCTCGGGCCATCCCAGCAGACCTTCCAGAGCCTCGTGCTGTCTCAGCAGACTTTCCAGAGCCTCGTGTAGTCTCAGCAGACCTTGCAGAGCCTCGTGTCGTCTCAGCAGACCTTCCAGAGCCTCGTGTCGTCTCAGTATACCTTCCAGAGCCTCATGTCGTCTCAGCAGACCTTCCAGAGTCTCGTGCCGTCCCAGCAGACTTTCCAGAGCCTCGTGTCATCTCAGCAGACCTCCCAGAGCCTGGGCTCCGGGCCGTGCCCCGAGTCAGGAGAGGGCTCCGGGCCGTGCCCCGAGTCAGGAGAGGGCTCCGGGCCGTGCCCCGAGTCAGGAGAGGGCTCCGGACCGTGCCCCTAGTCAGGAGAGGGCTCCGGACCGTGCCCCGAGTCAGGAGAGGGCTCCGGACCGTGCCCCGAGTCAGGAGAGGGCTCCGGACCGTGCCCCGAGTCAGGAGAGGGCTCCGGACCGTGCCCCGAGTCAGGAGAGGGCTTCGGACCGTGCCCCGAGTCAGGAGAGGGCTCCGGACCGTGCCCCGAGTCCGGAGAGGGCTCCGGCCCGTGCCCCGAGTCCGGAGAGGACCCCGCCTCCTTCCCCGAATCCAGAGAGGACTCTGGCTGGACCACCTGCTCTGCCGTGGGGGTCTTCAACCTCACCTGCGCTGCTGTGGTGGTCATCTGCGCCACCGTGGGGGTCTTCAAACTCACCTGCAGTGCTGCGGTGGTCGTCTGAGCCGCCGTGGGGGTCTTCAACCTCACCTGCACTGCTGTGGTGGTCGTCTGCTCCGCCGTGGGAGTCTTCAAGACCGTCTGCGCTGCTGTGGTGGTCGTCTGCTCCACGGTGGGAGTCTTCAAGACCGTCTGCTCTGCTGTGGTGGTCGTCTGCTCTGCCGTGGGAGTCTTCAAGACCGTCTGCGCTGCTGTGGTGGTCGTCTGCTCCACGGTGGGAGTCTTCAAGACCGTCTGCTCTGCTGTGGTGGTCGTCTGCTCTGCCGTGGGAGTCTTCAAGACCGTCTGCGATGCTGTGGTGGTCGTCTGCTCCACGGTGGGAGTCTTCAAGACCGTCTGCTCTGCTGTGGTGGTCGTCTGCTCCGCCGTGGGGGTCTTCAAGACCGCCGGCTCCGCTCCGGTCGCCTGCGCCACCCTGGTCATCTGCCCGGTCTGCGCCACCCTGGTCATCTGCTAGGCCAGCTCCATTCTGGCCTCCTACTCTGCCTGAATCTCCAGGCTCTCTTCCACTACATGGGCCTGGCCCTCCATCCCGCCCCCATGTCCGCCTCCGCTCCACCTCCCTCCTGGACAATTTTAGGAGTGTCTGAAAGCCGCTCCTTTGAGGGGGGGCTATCTCACAATTCACCAGTGTGAGTGCCCGTGATCACCACCAGAGGGCACTAGACCCCGGACTGTCACTCCATCACAAACTACATTACCCATAATCCTTTCCCCTGACTCATAAGCACTCAATGTTTACACCTGTGTCTCATTCCCTCATTACCTCTGCCTATATAAGCCTGGTTATCTCTGTCATTCATTGCAAAGTCTTCTTTAGTGTCAACTGCATTTCTGAGCGTTTCTATAGTTTCATGTTTCTTGGTTCTTTGGATTTCTTGCCTGTCTCGGATTACCCTTTTGCCTCTGTCCCTTGTTTTGTTTGCCTGATTGAACTGCCTACCTGTGTTTGACCTTTTGCCTGTTTTATGGACTACGACTTTGGATTACCCTTTAACTCTTTCCCCGCCAAACACGGAAATTTCCGTTATTTGTGAGAGAACGCTTCCAGGCCAATAACGGAATTTTCTGTGTTTCCGTGTTTTCACTGTCGGGCGCTAGGGGGCGCTATTGCGCATCTTCTGAATGAGAGTACTGAATCTCCTGATCAAAACACACGTGAGGAAGATGCAGTGAAGCGAGCGATCGCATGTAATCATATGCATATTAAAAATAACGTGATCATCCTCATTAAACAGCATATCAATCAAAACTATGCAATGTTACTGAATGAAATGTGGACCCAGGACGAGCTACAGGACTGTGTAAGCATTAGGGGTGTTGATGGACTCGATCTACTCCATCTGTGTTTGATCATCGCTCTGAATCTGATCTGGAAACAGTCTTTCACAAAAAAATTATTGTCAAAAACCCTGGCGGTGGCTGGCAACTTTTTTTTAAAACGCTGGCGGGGAAAGAGTTAATAAATACTGCGTGTGGATCTTCAACCTTCTGTCTCAGAGCAGTTCGTAACAATAAGCTAAAACGATAGTCATTTGACAAGGTTATGAATTTTGTAAAAATATAAGTTGCATATTTATATTTTTGAAAACTGAAGTATGGTGTTTCCTGCCTATTTGTATTTCAGAGTACATCACAGTCACTGCGTAACCTTAGCCTACATTGTGACTAACATTATTTAAACATGCAATATCGTTGACGAAAAAAGACAAGTCTAAAATGTAGGCTGAATGACACACTTTAAGCAGAACATCTCAAATGGAGATTGATAAAATACAGCTTACTTGTTTATTGGTGTTTTCCGATTGTCCGTGCACGAAAGAGAGAGCTTATCGCGTTGCTAGATTGGATGTGTTTAGTAAAACCGGAGTGTATATGTTTTTTTTTTCCCACAGAAAAGCTCTGTTTGGGGGGTTTAATTACTGAAATCTGGCAACCGCATGAACGCAAGATCTTTCTCACGCGCGGATGTTCTGAAAAAAACAAATAAACAAGTAAGGTGCATTTTATCAATCTCCATTTGAGACCTTTTACTTAAAGTTTCATTTAGTTGGTCTTTGTTGTGTCAGGATGGTAAGGACTCACAAGCCGCTTTACTGAACTGCTGTGTGCTGTGAGCTGCTGAAATAAGCCAATCAGAGCAGAGCTCAACTTTAAATATTCATGACTCTTCCAAATAAGGCAAAAACAGAGCATTACATCTTAGGGGCAATTTACAGGGTTGTAAATGGACCTGTAGAACTGTATCTGGACAATTTTTTTTCCCCCTTAAATAAGCCACATACCCTCTATGTAGCTATCAGAGAACAATTTAACATATTGTTTCAAATCATTCTAGGGCACCTTTAACAAATAAACAGCGACTCAGCGACTTAGTAGCACTTAAAGCATAGCATTTTTGTGAAACACACATGAAATAAACAGGAACGTTCAGTAAATCGCTCATAAGCTTTATTAGAAAATTAGAGAAAATTAGGAGAAATTAGAAAAACAAATGTTCAGAGTCAGTTTTGCCCTTATTTACCAAGGGTGCAAATATTTGTGGAGCCCACTGTGTAGAGAGAGGTGTTTGAATTTCCAAAATGATTAAGTTTTGGAAATTCGAAGTTTCTTATGCTGCCCAAGGGTATGTTTAATTGATGAAAAATACTGTAAAAATACTATTGTAAAATATGATTAAAATTTTAAATAACTATTGAAATATGTTTTTAAATGTAACCACAAATCCAAAGTTTGCTGTAAGATAAAATAATAATAATAATAATAATAATAATAATAATAATAATAATAATAATAATAATAATAATTTTAGTTAACAAGGACAAAAGTGAAATATATTTATGTTTCAAATTATGAACTTCTTATGGACTTTCTATTCATCCAATAATCCTAAAATATGTATTATGGTTTCCACAAAAACATTAAGCAGCAAAAACACTGATAATACATTATCAATAACTGAGCACTAAAAATAATTGAGCACCAAATCAGCACATTAGAATGATTTCTATTCCTGGATTTTCTCTGCAAATATTAATATGCGTCTATTTTTGTCAATTCAGTGAATAAATAGTCATATTGCGTAGTTAATTTGATTACATTTTGTAATCAATTGACAGCCCTAGGAAAACATTAGGGTTGTATTTATCCCTTTTTTAATCAAAGAGCGAAGAGTGAAAATAATGTCTTATTAGCATTTTGATTGGAATTGAGGATAGAAATATTTGAACTTGCAGCTTCCACTTTACTAATGCACTATTTGAATGAACAATATCAATATTTGTAGACTATTTACCTCTATTAACTGTTTCTGACACCCATAACATAAAAAAAAAAGTATGTCAGTCACAGTCTACCTCTTGGCTTCCCTGCATTGTATTCATGAATGTTTTTACTTTAAAACCTCTCGTATTCTCACTGTATGTTTCCTCTTGAGGAAGACTAGCTTTGCCAGGAGACTGGTTATCGCACCATGTTTGATTTGTCTGTGTCTTATCTGAGCGTGGCGATAAGAAAAGGCATCCACCAGCATGCAGGATATATCAGGACAGGCTGAAAGACTGCTTTTCCTCTTTTTCAGTCTGTCTTCCGAAACGCTTTTCGACGATGTGAATACCAATTGGCTGTGTTATAAAGAACAGCCAGTATTGAGTCGGTATTCTTCAGCATACATGTTATTCCTGTGATTAATTTGTGCAAAGCCGCTCTACATTCTGTCTTGCTGGTCATCTCCGTTACGCCCCTGCAGCACTTGAGAAAAGTGCCAGAGAAAATCACTGCATGTTCCACCCTCCACCCTCCAAGCAGGCAATTGTGCATTAATGCGCCAATCTCTGTGGCGAGCGGGACGTATTGCCCTTCACCTTTTCATATCTGTAAATGTCTGAACATGTAGGATAGTAAAAGACCTTAATTTATTCAGAGCAGCTAAAGTCTCAGATTAAGGGAAGCATTTGCATGAATTGGAGAACTCTTCAAATGATCATTTGACATTGATTTAGGACCATTCACAAGTGGAAGAAGTATTAAGAATTAATAATTAAGATTTTATTGTCTGTTGAGAAGGGAATGTCATGCATATTGAATGTGTAGGGTTTATGTCATGGGCCAAAGAAAAATGCATACTCCATGTTTGTGAGACAGCCTTAAATATAGTTGTATTTATTTGCAAAAAATAATATTAGGGTCATTATAATTTTTCATAATCATTCTTTGGCCTGCCCCGGTCAGTATGCTTTCTGCTGTTCATTCATGTCTTTGCTGCACCATAAAAATTGAGAATTTTCCTGTTAATCTGTATTGAGGACAAGCTGTAAATCATAATGGTGGAAATGTGATCGAATGAGAGCAAGATCACAGTTTAGCATTGCAGTTTATCATGAAAGTTTCATTGTTTTGACTGTCACGACAACAGAGGTGAAAAGCACATATTCGCCTTTTATAAATGGCCAATTTTGTGTAATTAGGACGGTGAGGTTGGCACTGTAAAAGTATCAGTGCGAGCACAAAGTACTTGAATATTTAGATTGAAAAATGATCCAATTACACAGGGCATGCAGAGTTCATTCTAAAGCATTATGATCACAGAAAGTTCTCACTTTGTGTCAGTTTAGCAAGTGCGTAAATGCTGGGTTGCCAGCCTGGAGGCATCCCTGTCAAAATCTCTCTCCGGGTTCAACACATCTCACCGATTAGCTTCAGCACCATACATTCAGCCTGTGACGGCCCACAGATGGCTCCTAATTAGCAGGGAAATTAAAAACGGTAGATAGAGGCTGTAGAAAAGGCCCATGGCCGCATTGAAGGGTCTTTTTAAGGACTCTGGAAATGGTCATTCAGCTAATGCATCATTTATGCAGATGATGGTGTCAACACATTGGCTGTGGAAGCTTTTCTGATGTCCTGATGTCTCAGAGGAAGGGTCTCTGCATACAGTACTGTTGTATGCAGCAGGATTTTGTCATGCAGTAAAACTTTTGCACTCTTGTCCTTACTACTTAAGAGTCCAGGAAAGTTTCACATATAGATTATTTTTTTGCCTAGGGCATCAAATAAACCAGGACTTCTACTGCAAACAGGGCATAGTGACGCAACAAGTTACACTGGACCCTTCAATACAATACAACAGCATTATTAATTCATTCAAAAAGTGTTTGAATGGGTTAAACACTTGCTCTGCATCATGTCAAACAATTTGACAGTGCAGATATGTTGGATGGGTTTATTATAAGCAAGGCGATGTTGTTCGCTCTAGACAGAGTGTTAGCTCACTTTATTGCTTTCTTATAACACATAGCAACTAGGGCTGGGATGATACACATATCTCCTGATTTGATAATATAATGATACTTGGGTGCCGATACGATATGCATTGTGATTTTTAAGAATTGCGATTCTACAAGTATTATAATTCACTACCCTCAAGAACCCTGAAGGAGCTTTTGCAGCAGGCCAAACTGTTCCCTTTGTTTGTTACCATTCCATTCCGTGCTGATCCGAGCCGGCCGGTACGGATATGGTTTTGTTTTCTACTATAGTGCTGCGATAACGGAGCTCTTTGCAATTTAATATAAACGAGTCAGTTGTTGCCTTGGAGATGCAAAAGTTTACAGACATGATATACATTTTCACTACGTTATTAAGGATGACCAGATAACTGTATTATTAATATATTAATTATTAGTAGGGATGTCACAATTCCCCCAATAATATGATTCATGATACTAATTTCATGATACGATTCCTTAAGTGGAAGGAAGCTACTTTTTTCCCCTTACGTACAACCTATTAGAAAACCCGGATGAGTAATTAACTTAAGTGAGCGATTCCGAGTAGCAACATCACGCATTTTCTTGTAGCACGGTATTCGGTGTATGCAGGTAAAGGGTTAGAATTCATCTTACCTCCTTTGCTGGTAGTGTGGTACTGGAAAATATTTGTTTAAAGGGCTATCTAGTTTTCTCCTTACCCCTACCACTTTAGCAAAAAGAAAATTGAGCCACCCCTACCCAGATTGGGCCTGTGTTTACTATAGGATATTAAATGAGAATGGCATTTTTTAATGTAATTTTTGTTTGCATCGTTCAAGCACAAGAAGACATTAAAGGGTTAGTTCACCCAAAAATGAAATTGATGTCATTAATGACTAACCCTAATGTCGTTCCACACCCGTAAGACCTTCGTTCATCATCGGAACACAGTTTAAGATATTTTATATTTTATTCCTAGAGCATAATGCAGTCTATGCCCACTTTACTGTCCATGTCCAGAAAGCTAATAAAAACATTATCAAAGTAGTCCATATGTGACATCAGTTGGTCGATTAGAGTCTCTTGAAGTATCGAAAATACATTTTGGTCCAAAAATATCAAAAACTACAATTTTATTCAGCATTGTCTTCTCCTCCATGTGCCTCCAAAAAGAATCAAACGGTTAATGAATCAGTGAATCGATCAATGATTCGGGTCGCCAATGTCAATATGTGCTGAATAAAATCGTAGTTCCCTTTCGGGGAACTCGAGCTGCGTCGAAACGCTGTGAGAACGCCTCTGCGTTAATGCGTCGTGAAGCGCCTGTAGAACCATTCCATCGGAAAAAAGATCGATCGTCGGCGTGATGACGTCATCGACCGGAAGCTATAAAACGTCCGTGAAAACAAACAGGAACTAGCTTCTGTGCCTTCAGTAAGCGATCTGTGTGAACCTGTCTGTCTATTTGGTGTTTTTGTCTGTCTATTATCAGAGATTTTCCACCCTTTTGTTAAATATTCCATATATTAACACAAAAAGAGAAAATAAAATAGATAGAAATGGCGAGTGAAAGCAGCAATTTCAGAAAGTGTGTTCCTCCCTGCCCACGCTACATCACGGGCGGGGACACACATCTTCTCTGTGTTGCATGCTTGGGAGCGCAGCATGCCCAGGCAGCCCTCGAGGGGGCTGCTTGCGAGCACTGTGAGCGTATGCCACTGAGAACGCTGCGCTCCCGCCGGGCACTCTTCGAGGAGGGTGCCTCGGCTCGTGTTCCCCGCGGCTCTGGTCCCGCTGCTGCCGAGGCAGAGCGGAGGCTGCAGTCGTGGGGTTCACAATTGGATGTTGCAGAGGGGTTTGAGACGGGCGCTGCCTTATCTCTGCCCTCACCTGCTCCATCCAGCGGTTCTTCTCGGGGCTTGGAAGCACGCATTGCGGTTTCTTCCCCCCCGAGAGAGCCGCCGGTGCTCCAACTATCCAGCTCCGAGGAGGTGGACGTTGAGAGCATCGCGACTGAAGATTCGCCACTTCAGTCCCCTGCGAGTGAGGAGCTCGTTGAGGTTCTAACGCGAGCCGTGGCCAGATTAAATATTGACTGGCCCGTAGAGAGATCTGAGGCAGGAAAGAGAAGATCTAGTAAATTAGATGAGAGATTCCTGCCCGCTCGCGCTTCAGAACCTCAGCGGCGGGGCCTGCCATTCTTCCATGATTTGCACACCGAGGTGGCAACATCATGGAGGAGACCGGCATCTTACCGTGTGTTCAGCCCTCAGACTTCGGTCTATAGCAACATCATGGGGCTGAAGCACTACGGTTATGGGGCGATGCCAAAGGTTGAAGAGACGCTCGCGAGCCATCTCTCGCCTTCCTCAGCATCGTCCCTAAAGGCCCCGACTTTGCCCACCAGACCATTGAAAACAACGTCGGCACTGGTGGGCAAAGCGTACTCGGCGGCAGGTCAGGCTGCTGCATGCCTACACACCATGGCGATAATGCAGGCGTATCAGGCTGACCTGCTCAGGGACTTAGATGGTCGCGATGAAGTGGGGGGGTGACGTCATAAATGAGCTGAGAACAGCAGCCGATCTGACTCTCCGGGCCACCAAAGAGACGGCCAGATGTGTTGGCCGCTCTATGGCAGCATTGGTGGCTACGGAGAGACATTTATGGCTCAACCCCACCGAAATCAAGGAGAGGGAGAAGAGCTTTCTGCTCGACGCGCCGCTGTCTCCTGGTGGCCTCTTCGGTGACGCAGTACACACTGTCAACGAGAGGTTCCAGGAGTCAAAGAAACAAGCTGCGGCGCTAAAGCAGTTTCTCCCTCTCCGCGTCCAGGTCCCTGGGGCTGCCGCTGACATCAGGCAGCCCAAGCCGAGTACGAGCTCCGCTCACAGGTCACAACAAAAGCAGAGCGTCGCCACTCGAGCTCCCCCTCAGCGCGGGGACGAGGGGCGGCGCTCTCAGGCGAGGTCTTCGAGGGGCAGGGCTGATCTGCGGACAGTCCTGATCGCCAAGAAGGCCTCGTCGAAGCGTTCCTGACGCCAGAAGCGTCAGGACGCTGAGGGTGGTTCCCCCCATAGGGAAGCGGTGTTTACCCCTGCTAACGGTACCCGCTTCCCTACGGCACCCTCGGGGGGCCGCGCTGCCAACCCCGCCGCAATGCCGGGGCGCAGTCGGTCTCCGCGGGCCACCCGAGGGTGGTCCGCACCCCCTCCGGGGGGCCCCCGAGCAGTCAAGTCAGTCGTTCCCTGCCGGTCCGCCGCTTCAGGGCACTGTATTTGTTGCTCAAAATACACCAGAGGCCAGCCTCGAGAGGCTGGTTCCCTTAGTAGATTTTCTAGACGAATGGAAACGTCTATCAAATATATCTCGTTGGGTCCTGCAGATAGTAGAAAGGGGGTACGCCATTCAATTCAAGAGTCGGCCACCTCCTTTCTGCGGTGTCCTACCTACAGAGGTGGGCCCGGAGCAGGCTCTGGTAATGGCACAGGAAGTAGAGACACTCCTGCAAAAAGGGGCTATAGAGAGGGTTCCCCCTCCCAGCAGGGAGTCTGGCTTTTACAGCCGTTACTTCATCGTGCCGAAGAAGGATGGGGGCTTACGCCCGATATTAGATCTGCGGCTATTGAATCGCTCGGTGGCCAAGCTCAAATTCAAGATGCTTACACTCAGACAGATTGTAGCGCAGGTCAGATCGGAGGATTGGTTTGTCACCATAGACCTCAAAGATGCGTATTTTCATGTCTCCATCCTTCCACATCACAGGAAGTTCCTGAGGTTTGCCTTCGGGGGAGAGGCATACCAATATCGTGTACTTCCCTTCGGTCTAGCACTGTCACCCCGCACGTTCACCAAGTGTGTGGATGCAGCTCTGGCGCCGCTGCGTCTGCAGGGCATCCGCATACTGAACTATATCGACGACTGGCTGATTCTAGCGAATACAGAGCAGATGGCGGTTCAGCATCGAGATGCTGTTCTCGCCCATATGTCGAAGCTGGGGTTGAGGCTGAACGCCAAGAAGAGTGTGCTTTCTCCGGCTCAGAGAACCACTTTTCTAGGTGTGAACTGGGATTCGGTAATTATGCGGGCGCAATTATCGCCAACACGCATAGCATCGATCCTGGCAGCCGCCAAAGAACAGAAGCTAGGCCGAGCCGTCACTGTGAAACAGTTCCAGAAACTGTTAGGTCTCATGGCAGCAGCGTCCAACGTAATACCTTTTGGCCTACTGTACATGAGGCCACTGCAGTGGTGGCTCAAAACAAAAGGGTTCTCCCCGAGGGGAAATCCGCTCCGCACGATCAAAGTCACGCGGCGATGCCTACGTGCTCTGGTCATGTGGAAAAACCCGGGGTTTTTATCTCAGGGTCCCGTGTTGGGGGCTCATGTTCGTCGCGTAACGCTAACGACAGACGCCTCTCTCACGGGCTGGGGGGCGACCATGAGTGGTCGCTCATCCCAGGGTCTATGGCAGGAACATCAGCGGCACTGGCACATAAATCGGCTAGAGATGCTCGCAGTGTTTCTTGCATTGAAACAGTTCCTGCCCGACCTCAGGGGCCACCATGTACTAGTCAGAACAGACAACACGTCCGTGGTGGCCTATATAAATCACCAGGGGGGTCTGAGGTCTCGTCCGTTGGACAAATTGGCACATCGGATCCTCCTGTGGGCCCAAGGGAAATTGCTGTCAATCAGGGCAGTATATATCCCGGGGGCCCTGAACCAGGAAGCAGACAGCCTGTCGAGACAGGGGCCGAGGCCCGGGGAATGGAGACTCCACCCAGAGGTGGTGGAGCTCCTTTGGAAGGTTTATGGGAAAGCAGAGATAGACCTGTTCGCTTCGGCGGAGAACTCTCACTGCCCGCGGTGGTTTTCTCTGACCCATCCGGCCCCGCTGGGGCTGGATGCCATGGTACAGGAGTGGCCGAGGCTGCCTCTGTACGCCTTCCCCCCGATTGTCTTGCTTCCAGGAGTTCTGGAGAGGGTACGCCGGGACGGGGCCCAGGTACTTCTAGTGGCTCCGAACTGGCCGACCCGAGTATGGTTTTCGGACCTGATATCTCTCCTGGAAGGCTCTCCGATGGAGATTCCGACCAGGAGGGATCTACTCTCTCAGGCGGGCGGGAGATTCCTGCACCCACGCCCAGAGATGTGGAAACTGTGGGCCTGGCCTCTGAGGGGGCTAGGCTCATAGAGGAGGGTCTCTCGGCCGAGGTCGTAGAGACCATCCTACACTCCAGAGCTCCGTCCACAAGGAAGCTGTACGCTTTGAAATGGAGACTTTTCTCAGCATGGTGCAGAGAACGCCAGTGGGACCCAGTTAACTGCCCGGTTGGTACAGTGCTGGAGTTCCTGCAGGAGAGGTTCTCTGCAGGGTTGACCCCCTCCACACTTAAGGTGTACGTGGCGGCCTTGGGTGCTGTCCACGTCCCTTGCAGTGGAGTGTCTTTGGGAAGACACCCTCTAATTACACGCTTCCTTCGTGGCACATTAAGGTTGAGGCCAGTTATGCACTCGAGGGTCCCGGCATGGGACTTGGCCATTGTTTTGAGGGGCTTGTCCGGACCTCCGTTCGAACCTCTAGAGGAGGTTTCGGATAAGTTCCTCACCTTGAAGACTATCTTCCTTTTGGCCATTTCATCCCTTAAAAGGATAGGAGATATTCAGTCCCTGTCAGTAGGGCCCTCATGTCTAGAGTTCGCGCCAGGGATGGTGAAAGCATTTCTGCATCCCAGGCCGGGTTATGTCCCCAAGGTTCCTACGAGCCCACGGGGCCCCATCACTCTACAAGCCTTCTGTCCTCCTCCATTTATGACGTCAGACCAGGAAAGGTTAAATCTGCTGTGTCCTGTGAGGGCACTGGATACTTATGTCCACAGAGCTGCCCTGTGGAGAAAATCTGAACAATTGTTTGTTTGCTTTGGACCCCCTAAGAAGGGGGCTCCAGTATCCAAGCAGAGGATGAGCAAGTGGGTGGTCGAGGCCATCTCACTTGCTTATGAAGCTACCGGGCAGCCATCTCCACTGGCTGTCCGGGCGCACTCAACCAGGGGTATGGCTGCTTCTAAAGCACTGTTGTCGGGGGCTTCCCTCCATGATATATGTAACGCGGCCGGATGGTCGTCTCCTTCTACCTTCGTCAGGTTCTACGAACTAGACCTGGCATCTACAGTAGGGGCACAGGTACTCTCGTAACCGTGTGCGCTTCGGCTTCACACATACGAGACACTTGGTCCTATGGCGATGTGGGTATAAGCGTTCTCACAGCGTTTCGACGCAGCTCGAGTTCCCCGAAAGGGAACGTCTCAGGTTACGTATGTAACCCTAGTTCCCTGAGGGAACGAGACGCTGCGTCGCTTTGCCATACTCCCGGCGTGTCCGTGATCACTTACTTCAGGCTTTATCAGAAGTTAGTTCCTGTTTGTTTTCACGGACGTTTTATAGCTTCCGGTCGATGACGTCATCACGCCGACGATCGATCTTTTTTCCGATGGAATGGTTCTACAGGCGCTTCACGACGCATTAACGCAGAGGCGTTCTCACAGCGTTTCGACGCAGCGTCTCGTTCCCTCAGGGAACTAGGGTTACATACGTAACCTGAGACGTTTTTGATATTTTTGGACCAAAATGTATTTTCGATGCTTCAAGAGACTAATCAACCAACTGATGTCACATATGGACTACTTTGATTATGTTTTTATTAGCTTTCTGGACAAGGACAGTAAAGTGGGCATTGACTGCATTATGCTCTGGGACTAAAATATAAAATATCTTAAACTGTGTTCCGATGATGAACGAAGGTCTTTCGGGTGTGGAACGACATTAGGGTAAGTCATTAATGACATCAATTTCATTTTTAGGTTAACTAACCCTTTAAATAGAGCTCAATTCAGCATTCGCATGCTGACTGAGAAGTAGCTTTCTGGGCACACGATTCGGACACAATTTTTTTGTAACTTTATAGGTAAATTATCATGGTGCTTAAAAACAGGTGCAAATGATAAACTTTTGTGATGCCGCACTGGCCCAATCAGGCAAGTGACACTTGCACCAACTGTCCCGAGTGACATTTACGCTGATCCCGGGCCATCGGGCAGACCTGTCAAGCCCTAGCCTCTGCTGAAATAAAAGAGGTAACTTTCCTCTGCCTTTATAAGCAAGAACTTAGTATTAGTAAGTAGTACTTTTAAATAACTTAAAAAAATTAAAAGATTATCTATAAAGCACCTTGCTTTAGTAATGAGTCCATCACCATGTCAGAAACTTGACAACCGTCCATCGCTAGTGACCTTGATGCTGTCGCACAGACTGGACAACTGGTATAAATCAATCAGAGCTGATGTATTCATCTATTACACCTGTCAGGCTGCACATCCACGCTCACCGTGCATGAAAAAGCGGATGTGAGTTATGACACTGCAGTTTAGGGAAGCATAGATCAAAAAGGATGACACGGGTGACACTTGAAAGTGTACTCTGAAGGAAAAAAATGAAAGAAAGGAGATCTGCTTTGTCACACCAATGTCTTTGCAGGTTTGATATTCTGTACTTTATCTTCTTGTCTTTGGAAGAAAAAGCTGCTTCCATTTAATTTGATCTTGATTTGATATTAATGATAAGAATGCAGCTGTATGTATGAATATTTAAAATAACTTAAGGCAGAATTTAGCCAGCTGATTTTTTTTTTTTTTTTTTTTTTTTGCATGCAGTCAGTAAGAACAAGTAAAAATATCTGATATTGCAGTGTCCAGCAAGATTTAACAAGGGCCAAAATGTGATGGCTAGACAATAGGGTCAAAGCATCTCTAAAACTGCAGCTCTTGTGGGGTGTTCCCTGCAGTGATCAGTATCTATCAAAAGAGGTCCAAGGAAGGAACAGTGGTGAACCGGCAACAGGGTCATGGATGATCAAGGCTCATTGATGCACGTGGAGAGCGAAGGCTGGCCCATGTGGTCCGATCAAAAAGACGAGCTACAGACAAGGATCACAGTTTGTTGCGTATGGGGCCGCAGACCAGTCAGGGTGCCCATGCTGACCCCTATCCACCGAAAGCAATAACAGTGGCCATGTGAGCATCAGAACTGTACCACGGAGCAATGTGAGAAGGTGGCCTGGTCTGATGAGTCACTGTATTTTTGACCGAGGTGGTTTTTAGAGGTTTTAACGTTTGAAAGAAAAAAACATCAGACGGGCTTTTGCATCTGAAGTATATATACATATACACACATTTTTTTTTTTTTTTTTTACGTTTCTACAGAAAAAAAATAAATAATAATAATAATCCCTGTAGCACTGCAGATTCAGACACAGTTAAAAACATTGAGCCTGTCTGAACTACAAATGGCAGACAGTATCTGTAATGTCACAACAATCATGTCTGGAAAGTGATAGTGATTCTTCTCGGTTCCTCAATCTCGTTCCTCTACCTTGATTGCTTTAGAGTTTCAGATATATTCAAATTATGCACCAGTAATTACTCGCTAAGATTTGTGAGATACCACTAATTATTTCTAAATCAATTAATCCATTTGAGGTTGATGAGTATGAAGTTTTTTGCGTGGTTCTATTTATAGTCTATAATGAAGAGCCTGAAATGAATGTCAGTCAATTACCTGTCAAATATTTCAATCTGTAGCTATTTTGCATTCTGGTGTATCCAACCTGCAAACCCTGATTACTCTTACTTATAATTTTACATGGAATAATCAAAATGTGTCAAGTGATCCATTTTCCATGTGAACCTTACAGACAGGCATTTTGCCTTAGCATGCATTTTCAGTAATTGGATATCCTTTTGAACACATTTAAAGCCAAATTTAAATGCACTTAATATGTGCATGTGTTGCGATCTGATTGTGATTGAATCACAAAGCAAAATTGTAAGATCATGGCTGATCTGGTCCACATATGTAAATCCCATGTTTTTTTGCTAAATCAGGTGTAAGTGCAGCGGTATTGTGTGCAGTGAGTGAACATGAGGGTCATTGTAGTTCTAGACTAAATGTCAGCATTTACTCATGTCACTCGCACAAAATCAGTATATCCCAAGTTGAATAATGAAACATATTACGCAAACCTGCAATGATTAAATGTAAAATAACACAAATATACTTTATGTATTAAATGGGCATGAACCTTAATCCGAATTCAAAAAGGCACGGAAAATGAAAATTCATTCTATGGAGTCCCTAAATGGACTTGGAAGGCTTGCTGCAGTAGTTAGTTACATGACATTCCATCTAATTTCACCTTTCCCATGAAGATAGTAAATAGAGTGACTGACGGGACGATGTCGGAAGATTCAGTGCGCAAAAGAATATCCTATTTTGTATAATGTGTAGTCAGTACCACCACTCCCTGTAAATAGAGCACGTTATCGTGCACAATCCATCCATGAAGTATATCCCTTAAAAGTGCTAAAAGAAATAAGGAGGGTTATTTAAGGTTTAGGGTTTTGCTTGTCATTTTAGACTCTTAAACCATTTTAGATGGTTTAGCTGCAGTACACACGTACATTTTTGCTAAATATTTTCCGATGCCAGAAGTGTGGTATGGAGCCCTCAAGGCTTTTAACACATACATAAATGGTCCTTACTGACATGTTAACATTTTGGCATTTAAATAAACCAAATGCTCAAGGCATATTGCTACAAGCAGCTGTGGATATTGGCCGACTGTTTTATAAGGTTCAGATCAGTTGTATGATGGGTGGTATAAACCTTTTTTTATATGGAAGAAAAGGGAAGAAAATGCTAAGCCACAGCTGTGTAATTATCTAAAATGTCCTTAAACCAGCATTTCTGAGAGGGTGTTCAGAATCGATTTAAATCTCATCCAGGCGAGAGAAAGGCAGAGAGTCACAGCACATTACGGAGCTTTTATGTGGTCTTTGATGCAGCTTTGCGTATACGTAATTTGGTGTCACACTGGAGAGGAGGGGACCTCTTACTGTGACCAAAACAATCAGCAGTCCTAAAGCAAAGGGTATGAGTGGACCACTTATACACGCTGGAATGGCGTTTACACTTCTATTCCAGCAGAATACTTTACCACAGGTCTTGCTATTGAACCCAGACATGGTCCCTCACCTCACCTCGGTTGCACATCCAGTAATGTTTTATTGAAGGATATCCATTTCAGCTGTGCTGTTACATTAAAGTCATGCTTATCTACCACGGCTCATTGTTTTGATTAGAATATGATTGAAAGATAGAGATAACAATACTAAAAAGAAAATGGCAAGCCCAGAGGAAATTAGCAAGCATTTGGTTTTGTTTTGTTTTTGTGGGGTTTTTGCATGCGTAGATCTACACTTACCTAAAGGATTATTAGGAACACCAAACTAATACTGTGTTTGACCCCCCTTTTGCCTTCAGAACTGCCTTAATTTTACGTAGGATTGATTCAACAAGGTGCTGAAAGCATTCTTTAGAAATGTTGGCCCATATTGATAGGATAGCATCTTGCAGTTGATGGAGATTTGTGGGATGCACATCCAGGGCACGAAGCTCCCGTTCCACCACATCCCAAATATGCTCTATTGGGTTGAGATCTGGTGACTGTGGGGGCCATTTTAGTACAGTGAACCCATTGTCATATTCAAGAAAAAGAAACCAATTTGAAATGGTTCGAGCTTTGTGAAATGGTGCATTATCCTGCTGGAAGTAGCAATCAGAGGATGGGTACATGGTGGTCCTAAAGGGATGGACATGGTCAGAAACAATGCTCAGGTAGGCCGTGGCGTTTAAATAATGCCCAATTGGCACTAAGGGGCCTAAAGTGTTCCAAGAAAACATCCCCACACCATTACACCACCACCACCACCAGCCTGCAAAGTGGTATCAAGGCATGATGGATCCATGCTCTCATTCTGTTTATACCAAATTCTGACTCTACCATCTGAATGTATAAACAGAAATTGAGACTCATCAGATCAGGCAACATTTTTCCAGTCTTCAACTGTCCAATTTTGGCGAAATTTGTGCAAATTGTAGCCTCTTTTTCCTATTTGTAGTGGAGATGAGTGATACCTGGTGGGGTCATTTAATGTTGTAGCCTATCTGCCTCAAGGTTGTGCGTGTTGTGGCCTCAAAAATGCTTTGCTGCATACCTCGGTTGTAACGAGTGGTTATTTCAGTCAAAGTTGCTCTTCTATCAGCTTGAATTAGACAGTCTTATTCTCCTCTGACCTCTAGCATCAACAAGGCATTTTTGCCCACACGACTGCTGCATACTGGATGTTTTTCCCTTTTACACCATACTTTATAAACCCTAGAAATGGTTGTGTGTGAAAATCCCAGTAACTGAGCAGATTGTGAAAATATTCAGACTGGCCCGTCTGGCACCATAGAACCTGCCATGCTCAAAATTGCTTAAATCACCTTTCTTTCCCATTCTGACATTCAATTTGGAGTTCAGAAGATTGTCTTGCCCAGGACCACACTCCTAAATGCATTGAAGCCACTGCCGTGTGATTGGTTGATTAGATAATTGCATTAATGAGAAATTGAACAGGTGTTCCTAATAATCCTTTAGGTGAGTGTATAAGGACTATATAAGATGTATAAGAACAGGTTAAATAGATGACCAAAAGAAGAAGGTTAAAGAGACGTTTGGAACTGTGATTTAGGCTTTTGTAGACAGAGAGGCCACATGATCTTTTTTGAACAAACCTGAATAATGCTCTATTCATTAGGGAAAATGTATTCCAGTGACAAGTCTTGCTCAATCACTTGAAAGACTTGAAGTTAAACACAATTTCATTGGTTCTCCAAGGACAGGTTCACATTAACATATTTTATAAAATAGTTAAAATCTGATTAAGCCACCCTTTTCATGTAGTTTGTAGTTTTTAGTCATTTAGTTGGTGTTTTTTTTTTTTTTTTGATGTTTTATGTCCTAAGCTTCTGAATCGTCGCTCTTTTCTTGTTTAATATGTATGAACCCAGTCAGAAGACAGTGACTTTCTAAAAGAAAATATATATATAATTGCTTTGTTTAAGTCTTCAGGTAGCTAAAGGCTTCTGCACATTTTTAGTGCTTCAGATGATATTCACAGTAGCCTACATTTATATAAAACCCAACTTTCTTATTTCCTTTTTTGTTTTTTTTTCTGTGACCAGTCAAACTCTGCTGGCTCAGTATTCACTGCTGTGCTGCAGAATATTAATCAATACTTGATATGTACATTTCCATTTATACCTTTGATTGACTCTCGCCAATGAGAGCCAGACTCATCCAGAGGCACTCTGGAGCTAAGCCGGAATGAGCTGGAGAGGACTGGATTTGAGATGGGCCGGGTCTAAACAGGGTATGTGTGTGCCCAGGCTGCGTCTCTGCATCCTGCCTGGTGCCAGCACCCCATAATGCACTTTTTATAGGCGCCTCCTGATTTCCTGGATGGAGTGAGTATCTCTGTGGAATATCAATGACTCTGCTGAAACGGTGCAGTCAGTGGGGATGGACCGCACCGGCTCATAGAATGTGTCTGTGTGCATGCGTGTGTATGAAGTACAGAAGTGCATGCTATAGTCTGTGAATGTTCCATTACTCTGTACGGTCAATCTTATATGTGGTTGTGCTCCAAGATGTTTTATTGATTTCATGAATGACCATATCTATAAAAAAATCACCTGTCATGTTTATAATATAAATTACATCAGCATGTTAAATTGGATGACTACAGGAACTCATCTCAACATCACTCATTTAACACATCCAATGTTCCAATCAACAGCCAGCCTAAGATTTTGACAGATGTGATAGCTATGTTTGATTTTTGGGTAATTGTGAAATGTGCTGGAGACATTCGTAATGCTTATTTGCGTAGTTCATTATACTTATTTTATGAAAGTTTCTTTGATAGCTTAAATAAATTACATGTTAAGGGACGGTCACACTATAATTTTCGTGACCGGTAGAAGAACAATACAGTACATCATAGTTTGACTTCTTGGCTGAATTAACCCATTAATATTTCGCCAACCATTATTACATATTTGGTTCTTTAGCGACCCAAATCTATATCTAACACGCGGATGGATCTCTACCTGTCACGATAATATAAAACTCTCCTGATATTAGAGTAACAATACGGAAGTATAAAATAAAGCATATTTTGTTATCTTTTGGAGCTTGGAAGGATTCAGTTTGAGCAGATGTTTTATATCATCATCACTGTCCTCATCAGAGCTCAATTCTCAGTACATTCAGCATTTTTTTAACCCTTGAAAATGCAGATATTGTTGTAAATAATTGTTAAAAATCACTTTTTAATACTTTTTACTTTACTACCCCTTTGCAGATTTTGATATGTACATACACAGATCAGTCATAACATTACAACCACTGACAGGTGAAATGAATAACACTGATTATCTCTTCATCACCATGCTTGTTAGTGGGTGGGATATATTAGGCAGCGAGAGAACATCAAAGTCGATGTGTTATAAGCATGGGCAAGCCCAAGGGTTTGAGCAAGTTTGACATGGGCAAAATTGTGATGTCTTAACGATAGGGTCAGAGCATCTCCAAAACTGCAGCTCTTGTGGGGTGTTCCCAGTCTGCAGTTGTCAGTATCTATCAAAAGTGGCCAAAGGAAGGAACAGTGGTAACCCGATGACAGGGTCATTCCAAGGCTCATTGATGCATATGGGGAGCGTAGGCTGGCCCGTGTGGTCCAATCAAACAGACGAGCTACTGTAGCTAACATTTCTCAAGAAGTTAATGCTGGTTCTGATAGAAAGGTGTCAGAATACACTATGCATCGCAGTTTGGCCTCAGAGCAGTCAGGCTGTCCATGCTGACCCCTGTCCATTGCTGGAAATGCCAACAGTGGGTCCGTGAGGATCAGAACTGGACCACAGAGCAAGGGAAGAAGGTGGCCTGGTCTGGTGAGTTTCATTTTCTTTTACATCAAGAGGATAGCCACGTGCATGTGCGTTGCTTACCTGGGGGATGAACTATGGGAAGAATGTAAACCGGTGGAGGCAGTGTGATGCTTTGAGCAATGTTAATGTTAGGGTCCTGCCATCCATGTGGCTGTAACTTTGACATATACCACCTACCTAAGCACTTTTGCAGACCATGTTCACCCTTTCATGTAAACTGTACATGGCCAACCTGGTGGCTGTGGCCTCTTTCAGCAGGATATTGTGCCCTGCCACAAAGCAAAAATGGTTCAGGAATGGTTTGAGGAGCTCAACAATGATTTTAAGGTGTTGACTTGGCCTCCAAATTCCCCAGATCTTAATACAATCCAGCATCTGTGTGATGTGCTGAACAAATAAGTCCAATCCATGGAGGCCCCACCTCACAACTTAAAAGATTTAAAGGATCAGCTGATAACATATTGGTACCAGACACTACAGCACAACTTCAGGGTTCTAGTGAAGCCATGCCTTGATGGCAGGGTTGTTTTGGCAGCAAAAGGGAAACCAACACAATATTAGGTCATTATGTTATGCTTGGTTGGTATATGTATCTGTGTGTGTGTATGGGGTAACTGAATATATACGTTTGAGACAGTAAAAACTAAGAAGCAAAATATTCCTGCATGTTTTGTGAGCTATAACCCGCAGGAATGGCACCATGAATAGCAATAGCTTTAGAGGTTCCTCTCAATCAAACTCAACTATTTCCCACAGCTATGGAGGATTTGAGTTTGTGCAAATCACCCTTTTAATTTTCTTTACCAAACAACATAATGTATGCAATGTAAATTATGCATTTGTGACTTTATAATTCTTTTAAATTTAAATATATTAAAGCCCCACGGACTCACGGACCCACTGTATATATATATATATATATATATATATATATATATATATATATATATATATATATATATATATATATATATATATATATATATATATATATATATATAGTTCAACAATTGTTTATAAGTACATGAAGTAATTAGCCATTTTTTTGGATGGATTATTTATTTATACTCCAAACCCTGATGTTTAGCAAAAATTATTCATTCTTTTTTTATATATAAGCATTGAAGCGCAACAACTGAAATGTTAGGGATAGTTCACCCCAAAATTAAAAAAACCCTCAAGCCGCCCTAGCTGTATGACATTCTTCTTTCAGACAAACACAATCAAAGTTTTATTGGAAAATATAATTGTCTTTACACTGAAAAATTGCTGACTTGCATTGAAATCCAGTATTTGCACATCCATGCGGGAATTTGTACAAGTAAAAACACTGCTGCATAAATGCATTATCTAAATAATAGCCATGTAATATTAGTATTATTAAAAATACATATTAATTTAAACTTCCGTTCTCTAAACCTAATGTGTTAAAGTGCTAACTAAGACAAATATAATAACGTTAATCATAAATATTTTAACCATTTGATAGACCTAATTTAATTGTATATTGTGAGAATATATTTGAAGTGTTCTTTGCTGTGAGGGTTCGAGAACAGAGCCATGCTCGTGCTGGGTGGAAAGTGGGCACTTGTAATTCAATGATGTGTTGGTGTGCTGGGGACTAACGCTGGCCAAGCCTGCAGGAAGTGAATTATAACCTCTCAATTAAATCTGGGCATCTATGAAATATTGAATTGGAAACTCTTGAAGATTCCAGTCACGCCGTGGTGCTGCATAAAAGCTGACTGACTGCCTCCCCGGGCCTGTCAGAGGCAAGGCTGGGGCTGATCTGCTTGGCTTTCACACACACACACGCGCACACACACACGCGCACACACACACACACACACACACACACACACATTTATACAAGCTTATACGTGAATATCTCGCTTGTCTTTATTTCCTTGCATGCTTTTATCCTTCGCTCTAAAGATAAACTAAGGACTAAGAATGCATGCCTGTGTTATACTCTTGCTAGGTCATTGCTGTTGTGTAGGAAACTTAAACTCTCAGAAATATGTCAAGATCAGGCAATTATTGTAAACTTTAATTATAACTCAACATTTACATAATGGCAAAAAAAGAACATGCCTTACAGGATGAAAATAACAAGCCCAAGTTAACCAGTTCTTAGTGAGGGATTTGAGAATTGGCTTACATGTTGGTGTCAACTTGAAGTTAAACGTAAAAATAAATAAATAATGGAATTATTATTATCTTTATTATTAGAGAGACAAACCAACTATTTCCACAAAAATGTTAGATTTTTGGTGTGCTTACTGATTTGTGACACTGTTGTTTTGCCACCAAAACGATGTCACTCCCTGGGATGGGGTGGGTGGGTGAAGTAAAGCAGTATTCCCAAGAATACAATTAGATAATGAAGGGGGGGTTGAGATGTTTCAAAATATTTTTTTCCAAGTTAGTGTAACACCCTTGGATCTACATTAAATTGTGGAATGACCCTGGTCAAGGGAATTGAGCTATTTTCATGTGTATGGGGAACAGAGTGTAAGGAAATGTGTCGAGCATTTAAGGCCCGCCCAATCGTTCCAATGAAGGCTAAGGGTTGGTGGGTACAGGTTTCTTGTGCATTTAGTCTTTTCAGCGGGGCAAAGTGATTTAATTCCCTTTATCTGACTCCATTTTATCATGATCTCGAATTTAGGTTGGAATGCCAATTGGTTATTGGGTCATTTATATAATATTTTAACTACACATTTTTTATTTTTCTATTTAACTCTTTGCTCTTACAGGGACCTCATACCGGCCGTTATGCGGGTCCACGATCACAAACTCGCCCGTCCAATCATTAACCAGAGATTAAAGTGGCTAAAGCGATTCAACAATGTTGCCCATGCTCACTATTGTTAAAAAGTACCCATTTAGCACCCTGCAGTCACCTATATAACAATTTAGTTAAGGATGATACAGTAACCAGAGGTTATGGCCAGTATCAAAAGTAATGCCATTGTGTCTCAATAGTATTTTATCTGGCCCCCTATAATGCGACTGCATAACAACTTAATTCAAGTCGAGCAGTTAGTCAGAAATCTACAATCTCGCCATCTGCCCAGTGCGCCATACAATCCGAGATCTAGTATGTACTTAACCATGTTGCAGATTTGCGGTAACAAAGGATTCATCATAATGCAGTAAAATCAATCATTTCAAAGTAAGTCCGAATAAATCAATGAAACAATGTATTATTTGTCAGGTAATGTATCACGCCAATTACATAATCAATTCAAAGATAATCAATACATGCATCAAATGCTCTTGAAGTAAAGAGTAAGAAATGCATTGACCTCAAGAAAATATGGATACATAGGATCCATAATAGGATACATAATGCATAGCATTACGGGCTAATCTGGTTACAGAATGGCCCCTGAGCCCGGTGCAACATCTCCTTAAATACACAGACCAAGAAAGAAAACTCTTTCAAATGTAGACGTGTGTTAACAATGGGAATTTACATTAATCACTGTCCCAGACGTGGGTATTTTACACCTTACTGGGGACAGATGAATGATGCATGATCCATTGCAAGCCAGATATCTCTAACTCTTAAAACCTTTTATTACCTTTTGGTTTACTTCTGTGGGGATGAGACCTGTTGACTTGGTCACACTTTGGCACTTCAAATGATCACCAGTCACACTTTGGCACTTCAAATGATACCAAATAACACTGTATAGTACTTTATTCACATTAACCCATCTAGATTTTGGGTGCATTTCAACATATAGAGAGGAGAGATGAGGGAAGAGGTAGTGAAGGGAAAGACATGTAAATTAAAGTGATCTTCGTCGTCTCGGATGTAGACGCTAAATGTACAAGAGTGAATTCAGTTGATAATTTCCTTTGTTTTATCAGAGTGTTGCAACCTCCTACAGTCCTTACAGTCTCTCCAGTCTTACAAGCGGCTCCCTATATCTTTCACACAGGAGAATGCACACAATGCATATAAACATTTAAGCTTTATCAGTTAAGATTCCCAATAGTTTTTTTTTGCCACACACTAGCAATACGCGGCATACAACATATGCTTAGCTTTATATCTGTAGACCTTTTTATGTGTAGTAGGCATTGTCTTAGACCTAGAATGATTGCTTTGACTTGTCCTGTTGCAGAAATTACAGCCAATGCAATGGAAAGCTGCGAAAATGGCATAATTTAATTTCATATTCTAATAGTGTTTTTATATTGCTCATGATACAGAGACTTGCATGAGTGAATGTTTAAGAGGGTTAGAGAGAAACTGATGCAGGATTTTAGCTGTATGATTCATATATATTAAAGGTTTAAGAATCCCTCTCCATCTGTGAGGGAATGAATTATTTATTGTGCAATGTAAATGTGGCATATCACCAGAATACTTAGGCACACCAGGGACCAATTGTATAGAAAGTGTCTCCTTCAAACAGCTTTTAAATGACTCCTTTATAGTATGGGGGGTGTGCGAGGAAACCTGTGAGGCACATAAACGTCTAAAAGAACATTCCTAGGTATAAATACAATTCTAACATAGTGACATGAAAAGCAGCGTCATCCCTTGAGATTCCTTATTTAAAATGCATGCAGATCTTAGTGGTTTGTCAATGCTTGCAGACCATCTGCGGTGGGAAAACATGCCGAGATGTTCAGTTGATCTCCGGGGGCACTACTCCTCCTGTTAGAGCTTATATTATTGTACAAGCCATACATTAAACAAGCCTGTCCTTCTATCAACAACCTCTCATGGCTCTTCAATGTAAGCTTCACTGTGTGTTTTTCTAGGAGGCTGTGTTGGCTGTGCACAGTGGAGCCATAATGCCTCAATGGCCAGTTTTATGATCGTCCATCAGCGTGGGCCAATGTAGCGTGTAACATGGGTGTGATTCCTGCTGTATCTCGCTTAAACATTACACCCTGTGAGATTCTTTCACTCCATTCGGCACACGCCTCCAATGGGGCTCACACACATTCACCTGCAATTTGCATCTTTTTGTGCTTCTCATTAACTGACACTGTCGCATTAACCAGGCATTGTTAACATTGATAATTCTAATAATTTATATTGATATAATTTCTAGTGCTGCGCAATTGATTAATTGTGAGTAATCACATCTAAAATAAAAGTTTGTGTTGTGTTTGTGTATTTTCAATAACAATATGTTATATTTAAATATTAGGTAACGCTTTAAATTACGGCCTGGAAAGTACTGCATAATTAAAGTGAATTTACAACATAACTTTCAGTAATTATAGTGTAACTATTTAGGGGTAATTATCTGTTTAGTTACGGGGTAACTATGGATGTGTGGGCTGTAAATTAAAGTGGCTCTTGTTCCCCTCGTGTTTCAAGTAATTACAGGGTAAGTACAATAAAAACACTTTACATCCGAGACGACACTTTAAATTAAAGCCTGCACATCCATACTTACCCCGTAACTACATGAAACAAGAGGGCAACAAGAGCCACTTTAATTTACAGCCCGCACATCCATACTTACCCCGTAACTACATGAAACAAGAGGGCAACAAGAGCCACTTTAATTTACAGCCCGCACATCCATACTTACCCCGTAACTACATGAAACAAGAGGGGAACAAGAGCCACTTTAATTTACAGCCCGCACATCCATACTTACCCCGTAACTACATGAAACAAGAGGAGAACAAGAGCCACTTTAATTTACAGCCCGCACATCCATACTTACCCCATAACTACACGAAACAAGAGGGCAATTAGAGCCACTTTAAAGGGGGGGGGGGGGGGGGGGGGGTGAAATGCTGTTTCATGCATACTGAGCTTTTTACACTGTTAAAGACTTGGATTCCCATCCTAAACATAGACAAAGTTTCAAAAACTAATGTTGGACGTTTGATGGAGTATTTCTGTGTCAAAAATACTCCTTCCGGTTTCTCACAAGTTTCGGCGAGTTTTTTTCGAGTATGGGTCTACTTGACGTTAATAAGAGCGGAAGGTCCTTGTATGGGCTGTACGGGCTCTTCTCCCGGTAAGGTGCGCGCGCGTGACTAGAGCACTCCGTAAACAGTCTCTCAGATGCAGATCCAGTCGTCCGTGAACACTTATGTGGCGCCGCGCTTCTCTTTATTCCTATGGGTGACGTCGAGCGACTTCAACGCTTCAGCACAGCATTCCGGGAAGGCAGCGCTGCATTTGAACCGATTTGAACGCAGAAATGACGGGAAGCTTCACAACATCGTTTCAGCTGCGTCTCAAAATGGATTTACACGCCACTGCTGTCAGGACTTTACCAAATCATACCAAAGAAGTGTGTTTTTGACGGAGCAGTCCCAGCGATAAAGCTTCGGTCCTGCTTTGGAAGCAGCCGGTGAGTTAACTTAAACTGCTTCAAATGTCTCTGCTTTTGGCTACGGACGCATGAGTAAACATCAGTAAACGACACGATCGCGTGCTTCGTCATTCAAATGCGCTAACGGTTACTCCATTGTTGTTCTCTGTATAACGTTACAGTATTCTGACGTGCAAAACCCATTTGCTTGCTACTTCTAAGGTCTAGTCGCATACAATAGTCCATTAAACCGAATCATGTCCTCATACACTGCGAGTAAACACACAGAAATGTGGAGAGGCCACTAAATACAGTAACTTACATACCACAGAGACGGACGTCCTGATGTTGCCGTTTCTCCTGTTCAATTTATTTCTCCCTCAGATTTGATTCTGGATCATTATCTGTATTAGCTGAGATAGCATACATGGGTTTCTCCACGCTTGAGGACGTCACCGCTTTGCGCGCTTGTCATTCTTTAGCTCCGCCCACACGATACGCCTCCAGGCGCTCGTTTTTTTCCGGAAAGACTCGGTACAGCCTATATTTCTTTTATAAATATGATAAAACTAAAGACTTTTCGGAGATATGAAGGATGCAATACTACTCTATAGGTACTCAAGATTGACATGAGATTGACTGAAACTGAGTGTTTCACCCCCCCTTTAATTTACAGCCCGCACATCCATACTTACCCCGAAACTACATTAAATAAGAGGGGAACAAGAGCCATTTTAAATTAAAGCCCACACATTCATACTCACCCCGTAACTACACGGATAATTACCCCTTAATTAAAAAATACTTACAGCATAATTACCCCTTAATTAAAAAATACTTACAGTATAAATAATTTGTTAATTTTCCTGATAGTTACCTGATAGTTAATTTATTCCCCCAATATTACATATTGTTCCAATATACTTACTTTATAGTTACACTATAATTACCGAAAGTTATGCTGTAAATTCACTTTAATTATGCAGTACTTTCCGGGCCGTAAACTAAAGTGTTACCCAATATTATATAAGATAAATTATGTAAATATCATAGACTGTAAAAAATATGGACATAGTGTCCGTGACATCTCCCAGAGGATTCCGATAAGCTGCTCTGAAGCGTAAAGTTTAGACAAGCTGTATGGCAACGTGCAAAAAATGAGCAAAGAGGCGGGATGTTGGCAGAGCTTAGGTGACGCAATGACTCGACGGCGGATAAATGGCTATCCACCTGTCAATCAAAGTAACCATGCCCTTAATTATGCAGAACTTTAAGGCTTTATATGATGTAAACAAATGAGTTCAACAAAAAAATTAACCCCCCTCACAGTTGTCATGAAAGGCAAAATTAGCCATATAGACCAAAACCACAATTTGTACCAGGCTGTAAACATGTGTTTTTCTGCTGTAAAGTTGGGAATTTTAACATGGAGCTCGATGAGATTATACTCCCTTCTGGAGCCTGTCCCTAGTGGCCAGTCAATGATTTTCAGTTTAAATTACTTCCATATTGGCTTCAAGAGAGACTACGGTTGCTACTTGTTACAAATAAATAAAGTATATGCATGCAAAAAAAATTTTTAAATATATGCATGCATGCATATATATATATATATATGCCCGGAGGAATGCATGCATGCATATATATATATATATATATATATATATATATATATATATGTGCCCGGAGGAATGTTCTGCCTCTTGCATGGTGCTGCAGCGATCCCCATCGTTTGAATCATCATGAAGAAGACCCATCATCTGGTCTTCAGCTGTCGTGCCTCGGCGATGTCATCGGGACACTGCCGCTGGGAGAAATCTGAAACATGGAGTGGACCACAGTGTGCTGCGGAGCTAACAGAGACTTCCACCATCAGCTGTTTTCTGTCCACCATCAGCTCTGTTTCTGTTCACCATCAGCTCTGTTTCTGTTCACCATCAGCTCTGTTTCTGTTCTGTTTTCTGTGTTGGTTGATTGTTTGTAGTATTCTATATTTTTACTTGTTATTCATTTTTTGTTGTTATTCCCCCCCCCCCCCCCCCCCCCCTTTGTTGCACTTTGAGATTCTTCGGAATGAAAAGTGCATTATAAATAAAATCTATTATTATTATTATTATTATTATATATATATATATATATATATATATATATATATATATATATATATATATATATATATATATATATATATATATATATATATATATATATATATACATTTATACAGTACATAATACTTATACACAGTACGCACACATTTTAATTTGGATATCATTAATCAGTTTCCCAGCATTAATAATTTACTTACAGTTGAATTTTTTTTTTTTTTTTTTTTTTTTTTTTTTTGTCAGTCTATGCATACAGTTTGTTTTCTTCTTCGATTTTACATTTAAACGTATTAACCTTTTTAATGTACAGGTATCTGTCTTTCTTTTCTAATCTTTATCTCCTTTGTCTCACTTTGTCTTGTTCTAAATGGGGAACAGACCTTAGTGATGTGGAAAGCAGTTTTGGGTCATATGATGATGGAAATTTCAGGCTAAATAATTCAGATCCCAGTTAGAGAAACCTCAGCAGCTGAAGGAGATGTTGACATTGAGAAAACTGGCAGACATTCACATGTCCACACATTCACACTCACACACACACACACACACACACACACACACACACACGAGCGCGCACGTGTGCTCACATAGGCAGACTGGGTTAGTTTACTGGTTCATGCATTCACATTACACCTACTGGATATGAACCATGCTTAGCTTTGAGTCAGGATTGTACCTCATAGTCTTTATATGTGACGAGGGTGCTGGTTTTTATATCACTCCAAGATCACATTCCTCTCAGAAATGCCTAAAACATTTTTGAATGTATAATTTTTCATACAGCTCACAGCTCCTGGTCCTTTCTTGAATAACATGAATTGTGAGCATTCATACAGTGGCCTCAAGGTTTTTGAATTTTTTTTTTCTTTTTTTTCCCCCACTGCATTACGGAAAACTCAGTCTCAGAACATGGAATTCTCCTGACCTCCTGCTTGAAAATAGCTAGCCACAGAAAATACTATAATTTTCAGACATCATTTTCAGAAAATCTTTTTTTCTTTTTTTCTTTTTTAATTAGGGAAGATCCACTAACCCTGGCTTACTGTATGAAAGAAGTGTCATTTGACATATTACGATAGCTGCAGCTAAGGTGACGTTCCATTGGTTATTTTCAAGTGGAGGTGGAAGAATTTTGAGATCTGAGTTTTTTGGAACACGTTGAGTTGGAATCACCAGACTACAGACATACGAATAGAACTTGCAGTTGATGGAGATTTGTGGGATGAACATCCAGGGCACGAAGCTCCCGTTCCACCACATCCTAAAGATGCTCTATTGGGTTGAGGTCTGGTGCCTGTGGGGGCCATTTTAGTACAGTGAATTCATTGTCATGTTCAAGAAACCAATTTGAAATGATTCGAGCTTTGTGACATGGTGCATTATCCTGCTGGAAGTAGCCATCAGAGTATGGCTACATGGTGGTCATAAAGGGATGGACATGGTCAGAAACAATGCTCAGGTAGGCCGGTGAGCTCGTGCAAATTGTAGCCTCCTTTTCCTATTTGTTGTGGAGATGAGTGGTACCCGGTGGGGTCTTCTGCTGTTGTAGCCCATCCGCCTCAAGGTTGTGCGTGTTGTGGCTTCACAAATGCTTTACTGCATACCTTGGTTGTAACGAGTGGTTATTTCAGTCAAAGTTGCTCTTCTATCAGCTTGAATCAGTCGGCTCATTCTCCTCTGACCTCCTCTCCTCAGCATCAACAAGGCATTTTCACCCACAGGACTGCTGCATACTGGATGTTTTTCCCTTTTCACACCATTCTTTGTAAACCCTAGAAATGGTTGTGAGTAAAAATCCCAGTAACTGAGCAGGATTGGTTGATTAGATAATTGGATTGGTTGATTAGATAATTGCATTAATGAGAAATTGAACAGGTGTTCCTAATAATAATTTAGGTGAGTGTGTTGAAAAAACCTTTCTGAAAATACAGTTTTATGTTTTGTTACTCCTTAGTTTACTTAAACAAGACAAATGGTGAATGCTTTATTTCACAAATAGTGTACAATTGGGTGTGCTTAATGCATTAGAGACTTAATATCAAACCAAGTGTAATTTATTTTTACGTAACCACGCAAAACATTACACACAAGGAATTTTGTTTCAAATTGATAATACAATATATGCATTGGCATGAAATTCAATTTACTCCATTCTGCTAATGTTCAAAACATTAGTGCAACATGTTAATTCAAGTAAGCATTCATTTTCTTTCTTCTTTTTATCTTTAATTTTCATATTTTAGTCATATAATGCAATGCAATTTGTACATTACATTTAAGTGTACATTTACATTGCATTTAAGGTATCAATTCCAATTCCCATATTTGCATTTGTTCTTTTTTTCTGTCTTTTCTCACACCTGGCTGATCTGGTGTGTTATGCACAAACAGGGCCGTATGTAAATTCTAGAGCCTCATGAGTATTTGCTCAAGGTTGTGGAGCTCACCCTGCCTCTTGGCCGAGCCACATCGCTCAAAGTTTCCACTCGTCAGAATGCTTAATTATTATTAGACTGTTGCTTATTTGACAGTGTGTCAAATCAGCTTAATTAATACTGGCCATCTGTGGTATTTAATGGCGGCCTCAGATTTGTGTGGTCTCCTGACAAGCTTGCAGTAAAGGAAATATAGCGTAATAAAAGAATCCGTACAGTGGATCAACCCTTCATTATCCTTTGCTATTACCAGCTGTGGGCGCCTCAGGCAGTGTAGATCTGTGTTCCTCATTGAGAACGTACACCTGTCAAGCTAATTTGGACGAAAAAGAATGGGGTGAAGACCAGAGGTGAGGGG
Organism: Pseudorasbora parva; assembly: GCF_024679245.1. Classification (NCBI taxonomy): domain Eukaryota; kingdom Metazoa; phylum Chordata; class Actinopteri; order Cypriniformes; family Gobionidae; genus Pseudorasbora; species Pseudorasbora parva. The sequence continues at coordinate 28,086,586 of NC_090187.1, forward strand.
AGATGCTGTGAAGAAGACAGCCATTATTACAGAGACTCAAGGTCCGCTTAGAGCAGAGCCTGCCCTAGGGAAAAAGAGAGAGCTACTGATCATCAACATATCCACCCCCTCCATCACTAAATTGTGATGTGCATCCAGGCTGATGGCATTCTCTTGATGTTCAAAATAAGTCTGAATCTTATTACGGAGGGTGAATGCCTTGGGAGCACTTGAAGCTGGTTTCAAATAAGTTATGAGTGAGAAATAGCTGTTGCTTGAAAGGGTATGACCAAAATGCAGAATTTTTTTGTCTGATAAGTCCCCTCTCCCTGTTAGCATAGTACTTGTAGCCTGAAAGGAAATCTATGGACAGATGGAACCTTTACTGCAAGGTGTTGCCTAGAGATGGGGACGGAGACAATGAGCTGTCTTGATAAAAATATCTCAGGAAAATCTGACTCAACACGGGGCAGTGCTTAAAGACAGCATCATTCTGGCTAGGGGAGTTTCGTTTAAAGGAATAGCCTACATCATCCCATTTTCTTTCCTTTTGTTCATTTACTCAACCTGTTGCTGTTCTAAACAAGTATGACTTGCATTCTTCTGTAGAACACAAAAGCAGATGTTTTGCACAATCTCATTGCAGCTCTTTTCCACTTGTTGTTGTTAAGATTCAAAAAATAATTTTGTATTTTGATTGTTGTATTGTGAACCCATCTAATCTTCTAATTAAAGAAGTTCACAAGTGTAGGTCTGAGAGCTAGGAGTGAATAGTCAGTTTCAATTAACTGCCTAAGCATATAAGCAGCCTCAGTCTGTCATTGGTTGTCTTTGCATCCCTTAGCTCCCCAACTCCACCAATAAAAATGTTGGCGTCCCGTTTAACATACTCTTCTTCCTAACACATGTAGTGTGGGGTACCTGGGGGGTAAATCTAAGCTCGAGTTGAAGCTGCTTCCTCGAGCCCCTCCACCATGGACAGCAAGCCAAATACAGTGCATCTGGAAAGTATTCACAGCACTTTACTTTTTCCACATTTTTTTTATGTTACAGCCTTATTCCAAAATGTATTAAATATTTTTTTCTCAATTCTACAAACAATACCCCATAATGACAATGTGAAAACGTTTCTTGAAATCTTCAAATTTGTAAAAAAAAAGAAAAAAGAAAAAAAAAGATAAAATCACAAACATAAGTATTCAGAGCCTTTGCCAGGACACTCAAAACTAATCTCATGTGCATCCTGTTTCCACTGATCATCTTTGAGATGTTTTTACAACTTGATTGGAGTCCATCTGTGGTAAAATTCAGTTGATTGGACATGATTTGGAAAGGCACACACCTGTCTATATAAGGTCCCACAGCTGCATGTCAGAGTACAAATCAAGCCATGAAGTCCAAGGAGTTGTCTGTAGACCTCCCAGACAAGATTGTATCGAGTATTAGTCAGTGAAGTGAACAAGAACCTGATGGTCACTCTGACAGAGCTCCAGCATTTATCTGTGGAGAGAGGAGAACCTTCCAGAAGAACAACCATCTCTGCAGCACTCCAACAATCAGGCCTGTGTGGTGTAGTGGCCAGACGGCACATGATAGCCCACTTGGAGTTTGCCAAAGGGCACCTGAATGACTCTCAGACCATGAGAAACAAAATTCTCTGGTCCGATGGCACAAAGATTGAACTCTTTGGCCTGAATAGCAAGCATCATGTCCGGAGTTATTTTCACTGCTCATCACCTGGCCAATATCTTCCCTACGGTGAAGCATGGTGTGGGGATTTTTTTCAGCAGCAGGGACTGGGAGACTAGTCAGGATCGAGGGAAAGATAAATGTAGCAATGTACAGAGACCTCCTTGATGAAAACCTGCTCCAGAGTGCTCTGGACTTCAGACTGTGGAGAAAGTCCACCTTATAAGAGGACACCCACCCTAAGCACACAGCCAAGATATCAAAGGAGTGGCTATGGGACAACTATCCGAATTTCTTTGAGTGGCCCAGCCAGAACCCAGACTTGAACCAGATTGAACAACTCGATAGATCTAAACATGGCTGTGCACTGACACTCCCCATCCAACCTGATGGAGATTGAGAGGTCCTGCAAAAAATAATTGGAAAACTGCCCAAAAGTAGGTGTGCCAAACTTGTAGCATCATACTCAAAAAGACTTGAGGCTGTAATTGGTGCCAAAGGTCCTTCAACAAAGTATTGAGCAAAGGCTGTGATGTACATGCAATTTTGTGTTTTTTTTTTTAAAAAAAAAAATATATATATATATATATATATATATATATATATATATATATATATATATATATATATATATATATATATATATATATATATATATATATATATATATATATATATATATATACACACATTTCCAAAGATTTCAAACAAACTTTTTCCATGTTGTCATTATGGGGTATTGTTTGTAGAATTAAGGAAAACAATAATTAATTAAATCCATTTTGAAATAAGTCTGTAACAAATGAGGAAAAGGTGAAGTGATGTAAATACTTTCCGGATGCACTGTGCGCTTAGGCATTATTTAGCTAAAGAGTATATAGGTAAACAAACTTCTGAAATTAAGATTAACTAAGCAGACTAGAGTTATGCAGCTAAATCAGTAACCATGGACGTAACATTTCCTTTTTTCTTCCCTTTTCCTTCATCTATCATTCACTTAAACATATTTAATAATTTAAACAAAAACACTAATTTCATAAAACTGCCTTTGACTTTTCAAAGGTAGTTAGAGTCAGTAGAATTTTTGTTGAGGGAGCATAACAATAAAGAGTTAGCAGATATTACAGTCTACTAATACTCTGGTGAGAGTTTGTCGACATGTAGTGCACAATTTCTTATAGTCAACAGAATATTTAAAAGGGACACATCGAAAAAGTGTTACCAATAATTATTCACTTATTATTATTGGGCATAATTTTAATTTCATTGCAACCCTAGAACAAATTAAGTCCAAATGAGTTTTGAACGGCATGAGAGTGAGGACCTTTTTTATTTCTGGGTGAACTATCTCTTTAATGACTGATGTTTTTATTTATTTCAGTTCTATTCTAAGTCTCAGTCTGATTGTTTTCTTTCTGTGTAGCAATTCAGTGTTTTCAACACTTCACCAGTGGGCTGACAAAACGCTTTAACACTTTAAGCTGCTGATGAGAGCATGTTAGCGACTCTTTCTGTTTGCCCTCCGTTCAAGGCGAACAAACACACACACACACACACACACACACACACACACACACACACACACACACACACACACACACACACACACACACACACACACACACACACACACACACACACACACACACACACACACGCATCAGCTATAGAACGAGTGACTTAGACATCAATGACATTTCCCCAATTTCACACTAAGCTGCCTGTAAGAAGGCAAGCGAGCAGAAACACGGTTGAGTGTGAATATGCCAAAAAAGAAGGAAGACCGGGGTCAGGTACAAGAGAAAATGTCATTAGAAATGTGTGAGTTTGTGTGAAGCACATAGACAGCATGCGTGTGTGTATACGTGTGTTACGTGGTGCAGAAAGTCATGTTATCTTCCAGAGTTAATCACCTTGTGCTTCTAGCCTGACTGCAGCCGTGTCCATTCCCCTGTAATTCAGTCAATGTGAAATTGGCTGACTCCAGTAGTGTGTGTGGATATGTGTGTGTGCTCTAAAACATCACAAGCTCTGTCCTAAGGTTCTCTAACCCACTTTGGCCATCGGAGAGCCGGATTCTGTGTGCTCAAGTCAGAACCATCTGCCCTTGAGCCAATTGGTCAGTTTCAACAGGAGACCAAGCAAGTCCAAATAAGTCCATTGCTCAAACCTCAAGTGTCTGTGAATGAACAGGGAATGGAAGGTTCTACAACACTGAAGAGAGTTTAGCTTTAGTGTGAAGTGGAATGGGTCAGTGGGATTTCAAGCACAAAATAGCTGGACAGCATACAGGTCACATTGTACTTTATATTTAAAGTGCCCATGAACTGCATTGTTGTTATTGTTTTATGTTTTCTAGTGTCCACTATAATGTTGGTATGAATTTTACATCAAAAATTGTTATAATTTAGAAACAAAAAGCAACTTTTTTATACTCAGATTTTTGCCCTGTAATTTTGAATTAAAAAAATTTGTAAATGGAGCAGACTGCTCTGGGCTGCGTTTCCCAAATGCATCGTAAGCCGTTGAGGCCATTGGTGGCAATTCTTCTACGATGCTTTTGGGAAACACAGCCATGGTTGGCTAACATCTTTGCATATGAAATAAGTATTACATGTGGAATCTCGAAAACGTTTAGCAAATTTTTACTATAACAGCTCTCAGCTCTCAACTTATCATTAAAAGTGTTGAATATAGCATTACATTTAGTCTACAGTATTATACTTTTTGGCACGAAAGGTTGCAGTGATGAGCACTGTAGCCGATCACAGACATGTTGAGCCCATTAATGCAGTGATCTTGTCATTGCAACTCAATTTCTTCACTTATAAATGCTTTCATCATAACTAACAGAGCAAAAAAGATGGTAATAAGAGATTTGTTGACTGTAACAATAGTTTTAGTGAGTCCAGAACTGTCACTGATAAACTTGCACTGTTTGATTGACAGCTCCAGTGATTGTACAGGGAGCATTCTTTGATTGCTTTCTATATATAATTGAATCATATAATTATGATTAATATAATTACATATTAATTATATAAGTTTATATAACAGATTAATTTTATCCTACTAAGATAAACAACTTGAAATTGACCATTTAGACACATAGACAAAGAACATCTGACTGTACATTAATCATTACACATCCTAAAACACTGTTCACATGTCAGGTATTAGAATTATCATAGTTATATGTTGTAGCATTACTTTTGAGTCTATTGTAAAAGCATGCGGCGAAGTGCGACTGATACTAAATAATTCACAGTGGAATGTATCAAATACAAATAAACAACACTCAACTAAGACATTCACACTTTTGAAAAGAAATAACCACATTTCTAGCATTATGATTGTTTGAAAGGTTATGTTATTTTTAGTCCAGTGATCCTGTATTGCTATTCTTTCCTCGTCATCTCACTAACACGCCAGTGGGCGTGGCCAATGTTTCAATGATGAAGTAGGTGTTGATTTTCTTCTGCAGAGGCGGTCTTTCAATTTTAGGTGCATTTCAAAACAAGTCGTTCTTTGTGCTTGGTCACAATAAAAGGAAGTATAAAGGAAGGAACTTACAGGTTATTCTTAGAGTATGATGACCTCTTATATGCCAAAAGCTCAAGGAAAATTGGATTCCTAAATCCACGACCCCTTTCAACTCTCTTTTAATTTTTTTTTTTTATTATCAGTGCTAAAGAGACTCAAAATACTCTGTCCATTTTGGTCATTCAGACAAGTGTTCTACCTCAATATAATCTGTTAAGTTTCTACTTTTATTTGTTTATACGCACAATAAAATGCAATAAAGGGCTTTTTTTTTTTTTTTTTTTTTTTTTTTTTGCAAAATAAAGAAAGCAAGCATTATGCTTGATCTGCAGCCTCTTTCTCAATTAAGTTAATTCTGATACTCTTCAGGAAATGAACTGTATCTTAGTGAATACTTGTCACACAAACATGAGACATGTCTAAAGAAACTTTGAAATGACAGCTTTTAATGTTTAAAATAATGTAAATCAAATCGAAAACAAATATTCTCTGTTTATGTAATCTGTTTGACAAGAGAGAGATGTCAGTCGTTCGTGACTGTTCGTCCGTTCGTAATAAAATTCTACTTGGGAACAGACATCACAGTCACGCCAATGCAGTTGCACACATTGGTAACAAGTGGAGGGAAATGATAGCCTAGAAATCTAGACGCACCCTAGCGGCAGCAAATATAATCTGCCCGCAAGTGTCGTCTAGGAACTCTCAATACCCTTCCGAGCTGTATTCCCCTAACTCTTGCCGGACCAATCACATCGTGTATAGAGTCGGTGGGCGGGGCCATAATGACGACGGCCGAGTTGCATTTGCGTGCTTCCAGTAAACACAGAAACTGGCGAATGGCGGCGGTCTTTCGAATCAGCTTTGACCGCGATTCTGGAAGACTTGGAGTTAAGCTTTTCTCTGAGAAAAGATCAAAGAATGGCACTGAAGTCATTCTTAAAAAGGGAAGATGTGTTCGGGACTTTTCTTGATCGGATACGGCATAGAATGTTTAATCTATCAACAAGCTCTGTTTCACCTTTGTTGCTCTATCCTATCGCGTGAAGAGGGAGTTTGAAAGACAACCGTTTATCCCGCCCCTCGGATTGAGCCCTGTCTATGGTGAGTTTCCAGACCAAACCTCTTGATGTGGGTCTGGCTTGTCAGGCTAGGGAAATGAGTAAAATCAACAGAATATGAGAATTGTGCCTTTGCATGTCAGTATGGAAATCCAAAAATCCAAGATGGTCTTAATTTTTACAGAATACCTTCGTCGATGATGCCCTTTTAAGATAAACGCAGTCGTTTATGTTTGCAAGCAATAAAAAAGACATACTGGACTGGATGATTACCCTGCTACTAAAGCATGAATTTGAAGTAAACAATATATCTACATATGCAGTTCACTGGGGGCATAATGAATTAGCCCTACTGTTACAGCTTTAAATTATATTTAAACCTATTGCATTTTGTGTACATAAAACTTGTATCTCACAATTCTTAATTTTCCTTGCAATTGTGAATTTCCATATAGACTGCTAGTGTGGAACTGTCATTTTCTGCCACCAGGTAGACTCCGCCCACCAAACACTTCTTTGCTGTTCGCAAACACTCAAATGGTCTATTGGTATTGAGGTGCTATATTGTGAATGGCTATAAAGGCCATTGTTAGATCTGAGCATCTGCAACTTGTTTAATTGTGACTCTTTATAGCAGCTTGGATAGCTTTATTGCTTAAGTTTGCTGCAAAATATTTTATTAAATATATTCAAAAAGGGAATCAAAGTTCATCGTTGACTCAACTTCATGTCTTTAGAAACCCATATATGACTGATTTTCTTCACACAAAAAAAGAAAAGTAAGTGATGACCTTGACTGTCGCACACAATTTTCAGTGGATATAACTTTCAGAATGAGTTACGAATTTCAGTCTGCTTTTCAGCCTTCAGTAAATGATTTTAAAAATGATTTTGTTTGTTTGTTTGTTTGTTTGTTTGTTTGTATTTATTCATTAATTCATTCATTCATTAATTCATTCATTTATGTTAAATTAATTTATAAAATTTTGTTGGCCCAGATGAAAACTGCAAGCCCCTTCAAAATTTCCAGCACATTTCAAGTGATACACTAAGTCAAAATTGGTGATATACTTTTTGGCTATAATATAATGTATAAGTCATAAAGGATATATTAATGTTAATTTCGTGTGCTTGTTTGTTGGTTTGTTTGTTTGTTTTTTTGACTGTCGTCATCATCATCCGCTGTCATTGTATGGCAGAGAACAGGTCAGACTTTATCTTTTGGTATTCCACACAAGAAAATGAGTCTAACAGATTAGGACAACATGAATAACAGAACAACATTAATATTTGACTAGAATTTTTATTTGTTGAGTGAATAATCCCTTTAAGTGGCATGCAGTCATATACTGTAGAGTAGGTGATCAGGTTTTTCTTCTATCGTTTATAGCTACATTACCTAATAAATAAGCATCCAGCACTGGCCCTAAGCAATTTGTAATAACTGTTACAAATACCAGTATAGTTCCTCAGAATCTGTACATGCAACTATATGTCTATAATGTCTTTTAGTAGCAGATTATGCAGCTACTCACATGCACATGTGTAGCCAACATGCACAAATGTAGACAGATCTTCTTTAAAATCCCAGTTTATGCAGATGCAATATGTTTTTAATGTTATGTGTCATTAGATGAGAAAATCATTCTGACAATTATTGTTACTGTAGAAAAGATTTATTTGCATGAGCTAAAATGAGTTGAGGTTGATGTAATATTACGCATAATGTGATCTGCGCAAGTAGGACATGTTTTTTTTTTTTTTTTTTTTTTTTTTTGCTTTTAAAACAACTTGTCAACCAATCAAAACCTAGGTCCTGAAATCAGAGGGCAGTGATTGGCTCATTTGGAATGTGTTATGCAATACTTTTGTGTATAACTAAGCTCTGCACATACTCAGTTTATACTCATATTTGCTTTTATGTGCTTTTTAGTTTAGTATAATTAAGTGTTATCATCTTTGAGTGGACAGTTTCTAGTCACTTCTTAGCCACTATGCTGACATTCTTGACACAAGCTGTGCTAAAGGTCAATGACCTTTAGTTTTCTTTGTGCTGCTTTGGTGACTACTAAGCCTGTTCAAACATGACTTTGTGAGAGGTTCACTCTTCAACCAACCTCTTAGCATATGCATAGTCACTTCCATCACTGTACATCATATCAAAACATGGATTTGTGGGACTTTTTTACTGCTCCTCCCATCATGCACACACATCCTCTTTGCATTTTCACCTCATTTAGTTTTAACAAGATCATAATCATGACTGTGTCCCTCACACAGACCTGTCGTAAACTGGGTGGCGGAGAGCTTTATGAGCGGAGGGGCTTTACTGACGGAAGGCATCTGTAGAACATCTGTGGAAGGTGCTGAGTCGACGCTCCTGTCATACTGGTCACACACGTGGAGTGTAATCCACTGGAAAAACCTCTCACCCAGAACACCCTGCTCTCTGTCAAATGCGCATCACTTTGAGACTGACTCATGTCCCCACCACATTGTTCGCTTGATGTGAGCCCATATATACAGATGAGGATGACATGACAACTGTATTTTGAGGGGGTTTAAGTTTGAATGAAAATTATGCAACACAACTACACGCTAGCATTGTAATCTAAATGATTGCAATTAAATCTCAATATGGATAGCTGATCCACAAATGTATTACAATTCAGACTGTTGATTGAACAAAATAACATGCGTTTTCATAGTGTCAAACAAATTACAGAAATAGTCAGTTCCCAGCAAACATTGGTCGGACGGCAACGTCGTGTCCCTGGCCGCGGTCGCGGTAGGAAGGCATGAATCAGTAAAAATGTGTAATACAGAAACATTTCTTAAAAATGTATTCAGATACGTTTGTTCATGTCTACAGTTCTCTGGAGTTGTATGTATAATTATTACTTTGACTTTTAGCTCCGTGTAGTTCAATATATACCCTGTTGTGATTCGGTTGTGAGAGGACGTCACCTGGCGACGTCTTTTACATGTGCAATTATAGCCCATCCTGACCCTTATGTTATGAAATCCTTGTGAAATATGCAAAAGCTGTGCTTACCTTACACATTGGTTAATACTGCAATAATTAATTTAAGTGCACCAAGTAGTTTTTAAGAGGTTGTGAATAAGACGTCCACTGACATCAAGCGAGATAGCAGGAAAAAAACAGGAATTATCTTTATGAAATACACAATTTGCATGCAAAATAAATATATTTACTTTATCTCATTTAATTAATTATAATCACAAAGTGCCCATGTGGTTAAGTGATTGTAAAGCTGCATTTTAGTAATTTTTTTCTATCTGTTTTATGTATTCGTTATTATTTTTATGTAAAACAGATACATTTTCATTCACCATTTAGGTCTGAGTTGGATGAAGATAGCCAAAACTGTGCTGTCAAGATGTAGTAACAATATATAGTAATAGTGCGTTATAAATAAAATCTATTATTATTAATACATCTTGCGATATTACAAAATCCCGCGATAGGATATTATCTCGCGAGATATGCTCTCCCGGAAGGCCGGACAGGACCGTTGAACAACCACGAGGAGAGGAATTGAGGAGTTGTATCGATATATTATTAAAAATCTACTGTTGGGTAAGTACATTTTGTGTTATTTAATTAACATGCTTGAGTTTTACTTTTTTTTACACGAATGAAATGGAAGAAATTATGCTACATTGAACGTATAAGTATGTTAAATGATACAGTCAAAGTTATTACTGTAACTTATTAATGTATCCTTTATATGATGTACTTTGGGCCATATGCCAATCAAAAAAAATATATTGTTCCTTAATATAATTTTTATTGGTACCATTTATCTATTTAGGGGACATCTCAGCCCACCTGTCTTTAACTTTCTCACAGACACAAACCTAGTTAAGGGTATTTCTCAAAGACACACACCTAGTTAAGGGTCTTTCTCAAAGACACACACCTAGTTAAGGGTCTTTCTCAAAGACACACACCTAGTTAAGGGTCTTTCTCACAGATACACACCTAGTTAAGGGTCTTTCTCACATTCACACACCTAGTTAAGGGTCTTTCTCACAGTCACACACCTAGTTAAGGGTCTTTCTCACAGTCACACACCTAGTTAAGGGTCTTTCTCACAGTCACACACCTAGTTAAGGGTCTTTCTCACAGTCACACACCTAGTTAAGGGTCTTTCTCAAAGTCACACAACTAGTTAAGGGTCTTTCTCACAGTCACACACCTGGTTAAGGGTCTTTCTCACAGTCACACACCTGGTTAAGGGTCTTTCTCACAGTCACACACCTAGTTAAGTTTTTTTTTTTTTAGGGTAGCACAGTGGTATTGAAGAGGGAGCGGACAGATGCTGATCCCCCAACTGATGGACCCATCTAACACCCATTTAAAGCAGAACATCTTTTATACAATAAAATAAAATGTAATTTTTTTATGTGTTGATTGTTTTTATTATTATATAATTGTACTATTTTTATTGATTTTTGTCATTTTCCCATGTAGCACTTTTGAGATTCTTCGGAATTAAGTGCGTAATAAATAAAATGTATTATTATTATTATTATTATTATTATTATTATTATTATTATTATTATTATTATTATTATTATTATTATTATTATTATACATGTTGTTCCATAGTTTTTAAATGTAGCTGTACTCCATTAAGCTATTTTGAGAATGAATGCATGTAATTTACCTCACATTTTCCCTTTTATTTATTAAAAATAAGATATATATTCTCTTCCCTCAGATGCTGTGAAGATGTGGAACCCGAATGCTCCAGACTCTGAGATTGATGCAGCGATGGAGGAACACCTGAAGCCCTATACAGGAAGAGCTGGGGTGGTGCTTACAAAAATGAGCCAAACAACTTTAATGTGTTTAAGCCAAGGATAGTTCACCCAAAAATGAAAATTCATTGTTATCCCTTTCAATGTTCTGCTGAACACAAATATATTTGGAAGCCAGTTTGTAACCAAGCAGATATGACCTCCCATTAACTAACATTATATTATTTGCCTACTTTAGTAGTTAATGTGTTTTGAGATCTCGTTCGGTTACAAACATTCTTCCAAATATCTTTGTGTTCAGCAGAACATAGAAAGGTATACAGGTTTGAAACATGACAGAATTTTCATTTTTGGGTGAACTATCCCTTTATATAGGCAGTAACACTTTACAATAAGGTTGTATCAGTTAACATTAGTTAATGCATTAATTAACATGAAACGAGCAATACATTTGTTACTGTGTATTTGTTCATCTTTGTTAACGTTAGTTAATAAAAATACAGCTGTTCATGTTAGTTCACAGTGCATTAACTAATGTTAACAAGATTTTAATAATGCATTAGTAAATGTTGAAATTAACAAAAATAAATAAATGCTTTATAAGTGCAGTTCATTATTAGTTAATGTTAACTTTGAACCTTATTGTAAAATGTTATCTTAAAGGCTAATAATTCAGTATTTTGAATTTGGTGTTTTAGTTTGGTTAACAGATGTTAAAAAATGATGAAAAATAAAAAAAGAGGAAAAGTTGTGGCTGTTCAAAACAATAAAATGTTGTGGTAAATCAGAGCATGCTGTTTTTTTTGCTTATGTCCACAATGTGTTCTTGTTTGTGATGCACGTGATTAAAACGTTGTATGGAGGTTCAGGTCTGACTGGACCTATTTTGGACCTTTTTTGAACCTTGTCAAGATGTGTTAAACCTCACGTCATAACTGATTGCCTTTCACGATGTTACACAATGGGTGTGTAATTATTTTATATATGCAGGCTTATAAATACACGTTAATTATGTAGCAACACATTTAAACAGCCAGAAGACGTCGCATTTAGACGTCCAGGGACGCGCAGAAGAGACGTGCAGTTCACGGCCAGATGATGTCAAAGACGTCGGTTCAACTTTCATTTTGGAACTATTTTTCAACCGGGACGGGACGTGTCGGATGGACGTCTTTTCAACGGTCATTAAACGTCCAAATATTTGCTGGGTTCTTGCAAGGAACATGATTCTCAAAAGAAAACATTTATAACATTTAGTAGGCTGCAAAAATATAACAACTTTTAATTTAAGTGAACTTAAAACATCCTCATATAAACCCATCATAAATGTCACCTGTGCCTCTTGTCTAACATATAGGCTACAGAAACTGAATCAAGTTATCAAACAGTCTGCACTGCATAAATTATGAATTAAATATAGATTAGTCCTGATTAATGCTAAAAAGGTTATTAAGTAAAGAGCAGTGAGTGATTTTCTGTTACCTTTGATTAGCATATCATAAGTGGCTGCTGTGGACAGCTATTTTAACTCCATTTGGGGTTCATTTATCATGGTAATTTTCTCCAAACCACATGAGGGCAGTGTCAGTAATTTGACAGCAGTATTGTAAAAGTGGCTACTGTCTTGTATTCCAAATATTCATGGCTTGATGACATCATTAATCCAAGATGGCTGGCAGCGATAGACGTGTACCAAATGCCCCCGGCCATATCTGTGAAAAACTTTTATACAAGGAGGTCAGTTAAGCTAAAAAAATATTTAAAATGCACAGTATTTAAAACTGATGTAGATAGACCTACAAAGGTCTATCCAATTGATGTCTTTCCTGGTTCGGTTTAAACACCCCTCATAATCACAGCCCAATGGAGCAGTTTCAGACTCATATTCTGACTAGAATTGAGTATGACCACGTCAGGCTACCAGTGCAGCACATCTCATAGTTTATTTTAATTAATTAATGTCTATTTTTCATTATGTATATTTTTCTATTTGCAATCTAGTCATGGCCAATGCTACAGCCGGTTCATAGCACTTCAAATCTAGGCTATTACACGATTAAAACTGATGTAGAAAAACTGTGCGACCACGTTACTACATTAAACTTTCTTAAAAATGTCTTATATACTTAAAATACTTGATGTCTCGCATCTGCGGTCTCATCTCACTATCATGACTTAATTGGCAACGGCCCAATGATAGGTTAAAGAGCTTAAAATACGGGTCAATACAAGTTAACAGGTTGAAGTTTTCATGTTTTCTCTTGTTATTTCATAGGGAGATGGATGTGCTTCGTCATTCAAATGCGCTAACGGACTCTATTGTTGTTCTATGTATAACGTTACACTAGTCTGATGTGCAAAACCGTTTTGCTTGCTACTGCTAATGTTTAATCACATACAATAGTCCATAAACCGAATCATGTCCTCATAAACTGCCAGTAAAGACAAACAAATGTTGACAGGCCACTAAATACAGTACATACCACAGAGACGGACATCCTGCTGTTACCGTTTCTCCTGTTCAATTTATTTCAGCCTCCGAATGATTCTGGATCATTATCTGTGATAGCCATGGGTTTCTCCACGCTTGAGGACGTCACCGCTTTGCGCTTGTCATTCTTTAGCTCCGCCCACTCAATACGCCTCCAGGCGCTCGGTTTTTTTCCGGAAAGACTCGGTACAGCCCATATTTCTTTTATAAATATAATAAAACTAAAGACTTTTCGGAGATATGAAGGATGCAATACTACTCTATAGGTACTCAAGATTGACATGAGATTTACTGAAACTGAGTGTTTCACCCCCCCTTTAAGATCTGCCGCTGCCGAACATGACGCAGATCTCACGCAGATCACGTCATACGCATCCCATTTTCTCACAACTCTTTAAGTTCATGTAAGAAGCTGCTCTTATGAGAATACTCGACAAAACACATTTTGGCATGATCTGTGTGTTACTGTTTGTTCAAACATAAAAGAGTGGTTCGCTGTCTGTGCTCGTGATGCTGGTGCGTGCCATTTTGCGCATTGTCTGTGTGACAGAACATTCACATACAGCACATTCATTATTTGAATAGAGATAACATGTTTCCATCACGTGGATGGAACCACTTGTTCATGACTTAATCACATTCATCAAAGAATTTGTTTGTTTTTTACCAGTTAAAAATCTATATTTTCAGAGGGTTCAAAAGCCGCTGAAATGTATTGTGTGAATGTAAGATATGATGCTTTCATAACAAGGTGTTTATCTGACAGTTTAAGACTGATTTATGACCTTCAACACAGGAGCCAGGAGATTTTCTGGCCATTAGTAATCATCTTTTTTCCATTCAAACGTCCCATGGTGAAGACAACCTTCTCTTGTACTCCATACGCATGTTACGAATGCTTGATGCATTTGATAGAGGGGTGCATCTCGATTGCACTTTCTTAGGTGATTCATAGATGCAAAGAAAACAAGTGAACAAATGGATTAGTCTAACACTAGTATTCTCTACAGGACTCTTTACCCACACATTAATACAGTCAAGCTCTTCAAACACATCCAATCAGCTCATTTCCAGCCGTGTTCTCCCAAAAGATACACACGCCCGCATGCTATAACTAGACACCTTATGCTCCCTTCGTAGCCACTGGCAACGGATTCATGCGCGGAGGCATGTGGCTCGACGCGGCTGCATGTTGCAGAGGTTTAAAGTCAGGGACTCTGGCGTTATGGGGTTTTTAATGAGAGGAGCGATGCAGGCAGAGAGGCCATGAGTGTGATGGAGTAATCCACTGCTGAATTATTCATAGCAACATGTGAAATGAAACATGGCTGAGATTAGTGCTTTTCTGCTCATCACTCCTGTCCCCCGTGGACTCTGCAAACCGCCACCACGGACGAGATTTAACTCACTTTCTTCGAAGTCGCACCGGATCACACGGATGAGCGTATGCGCTTGGCTTCGGTTGCTTGTCATTATTGGGGTTTACGCAAGCATTTGCAAATGATAGAATCTGATTGAGGTTAGATCACGTGAGCCAAATTCCCTGAGATACGAGATATGATGCTCATGCTTTATTGAAAAGGAGAAATACCTTGCCGCTTGCATAATGGCATGCTCTCAAATTAGTAAAAAAAAAAAAAAAAAAAAAAACGGCATGCAAACTTTTACAGACGTGAGCTTTTAATCCTTAACTCCGTACTCTGAGCAAGATAACAAACATGATTAAATGTTGTGTGTGACTGAATATGTATAGGTTTTTGCCAGGATAGGAGCAGTAAATTGTTTGCCAGATGAAATGAGTCACTCCAAATGTCATCGCGGATGCCACTGAATCTGAGCCCTGCAAATTGCTGCACCTTCATGAAACATGGAGCTTGGCAGATTTTGTTTACATCTATTAAGATGATGGTTATCTAATGGCATATGAACAGCTGGGGGTTAATAGCTGCTGGAGAATTGACTTGAATAAGCAGGGCACATCTCAGTGGTCTGGAGAATTAGCAGTACGAAAAACAACACATGTACAGATTCATGATCTTCGCAGAGATGCTATACAGATGTGTGTCACCTTGTTTTGCCCTCTGTTCAAATGTCTAGAAAGTTTTGGGTTGTTCGGGTTTTCACTCTTCATGCTATGTTTTTTTTTTAGCAAGTCATATTTCTGACCTCTTCCTGAGAGTTTGAATTGTTTGTTGCCAGAGGCGTTTCTGGAGGGCAGCACTTAGAAAGCCTAGTCACAACTTTCCTGCTGCCAGACAGAGAATAACCTATAGAAAGCCTTCAAACATTTAACTCGGACATATCAAACATTCTTTTGTGTTGTCACCCCATGGTGTGGACTGAAATCATGAATGCATGGCACTAACACAATAGAGACCTGGGGATTGAGAATCTGTCTTTAGCTTTCTGTCATCTTTAATTATCTGTCCCTTTCTCTAAATTTCTCTCTAAAACTTGGTGAAAAGGCTTTAAAGGGTTAGTTCACCCAAAAATGAAATGTATGTCATTAATGACTCACCCTCGTTCCACACCCGTAAGACCTCCGTTCATCTTCAGAACACAGTTTAAGATATTTCATATTTAGTCCGAGAGCTTTTCTGTTCCTTCAATGAAAGTGTATGCACACTATACTGTCCATGTCCGGAAAGGGAATAAAAACATCATCATCAAAGTAGTCCATATGTGACATCAGTGGGTTAATTAGAATCTCTTGAAGCATCGAAAATATATTTTGGTCCAAAAATAACAAAAACTATGACTTTATTCAGAATTGGCTTCTCTTCCGGGTTTGTTTTCAATCCTCAAATAAAGATTAGAATGGTTATGAATCAGCTTATTGATTTATGATTTGCATCGCCAATGTCACGTGATTTCAGCAGTTTGACAGTTTGACAACGAATCAGGAGAAGACAATGCTATTTTTGACAAAAAAAAATCAGATTTGGGACCATATTGATTAAACACAGCAAATTAGCGTTAGAATGCAATTCCAAAAAAGATAAGAGTGGAAAGTTCTGCGTGTGATCTAGCCTGGTTTTACCAGACTCTCGTACATTTCATTTGTACATAGAGTCTGGCCACTCTCCATTGACAAGGGTTTATTTCCGCGAAGGCTGGCACCCTGTTGAGGTTTAAAAATAGTGGATCTGCCCTGAGCCCCTCTGGATCTGCCATAACCAATCGCTAACGTTTGGTCGTGACGTATGTCATGCGCCCTTCGCCTGTTTCACTCATGGAAATCCGACAAAATAAAAGTGCACATGTGCAGGCTACCTCAGTAATAAAACTATAGGTTTAAAACCTAAAACTTGTGCATTTGGATTGTGATTTATTCACGTCACGGTGAAGAGGAGAGTTCTGTGACCGGGATCGCTGCGCTCACGCGGTCCTTAACATCATTGTATGCTGTAAATAAAATGTCATATGGTGTATGATAATAAATGCTGCTATAAATAACGGACCAATTCAAATGTTTAAGTGCTTTTATTTTAATTTGTTTGAGCGGTGATGAAATATATTGCTCTTCTAAATACTTGCCAGCATTTTAAGGAAATACAAGTCTAGAAATGCATCCTAATAACAGCAAAGCAATCGTATAGTGTTCTGCAGTGGTCAAAAATGATTACAAACAGTGAATTTTGAAGTGATATATTGTTGAAAACTCAGAGATGTGTATTCGGACAGCTGTTACATCAACACGACCTTGCGTTCGTCAAAAGCAAAAAGTTCGTGGACTGTTTGTCCACACACAGCTCCACCTCTGTCATCAAGTTTGCGGATGATACTGTTGTCCTGGGCCTCATTTCCGACAACAATGAGACCGCATACTTGGACGAGGTGGAGCAACTGACATCATGGTGCCAAGACAACTGTCTCCTTCTGAATGTGAACAAGACCAATGAACTGATTGTGGACTTCAGGAAGAGACAGCAATGGTCATGTTCCCCTCTCATGATCAGCGGGACACCAGTAGAGAGAGTGAGCAGATTCAAATACCTGGGTGTGAACATCTCAGAGGACCTGACCTGGACTGCACATATCCAGTCTCAGGTGAAAAAGGCCAGGCAAAGACTGTACCACCTGCGCCAGCTGAGGAAATTCCGGGTCTCACCAGCTATCCTGAAAACTTTCTATTCAGGGGCGATAGAAAGTTTACTGACTCAGTGCATCACAGCGTGGTATGGTAACAGCACCAGTCACGACTGCAAAGCCCTGCAAAGAGTGGTGCGCTTGTCCGAGCGCATCTCAGGGTCAGCTCTCCCGTCTCTGCAGGACATCTACATCAAACGATGCAGAGGCAGAGCTACAAAAATCATCAAGGACATTAATCACCCGGCCAACCCCCACTTCACCCGGCTGCCTTCTGGTAAGCGCTTCCGTAGCCTGATGGCCAAAACTGAGAGACTCAGGAGGAGTTTCTTCCCACAGGCCATCAGACTCCTGAACGCTGTCACTTAACAACATGTGACTTCACCTCACTCAGTATTAACAAACTCACATACTGATATTGCACTGCACTTTATTCTTGTGTTCCATGTAACTACTCATTATAATGCTGTTTGCACATTACACTCCTGCACTTCTGTTATCCACGTATTTATTTTTATAGTCTCCAGTTTACTTTATCTCACTTATTTTATTCCACATCTCTTATTTCTTTTACTTGATTTATTCATAATTCTACATATGAATATATATAGCACCTTATCCTATTCCTATTTTATCCTATTCCTATTTTATAATTTATTGTGCTTTTTTTGTTAATTGTTATTTGCTGTCCATGGAGCGGACCTGTTTACATTTCACTGCCGGTTGTATTCTGTATAACTGTGTATGTTATACAGTTGAACTTGAACTTGAACTTGAACTCTTGAACTTGAACTTGAAAAGCAGTCGGTAACTCGGCCGGGGATTTTTACACGGGTGGTGAGAGACGGACGGCAAAAAAATAACTGACCAGTCCCTGTAACTTAAATGATGGCAATACCTTCCGACCTCACGAGAAACAGTTACCGTCCGAATAGCTTCAGCCAACTCCTTCATCACTAACGAAGCGATCTGGAAAATCAAACTTTTCCCGAATTTACCCTGTTGGAGGGCCACAACATCATGGCCACCAACAAACCCCAGCAAAGACTGTTATTACTCGGGGCTTTAACTTCTGGATATTCGGCAGCGGTGCCACAATGCAATGAATGGTTTAGTTTACATCTTTCCCTGCCGCCATTACTGAACTACATCTCAAACTAGCGTTCGACATCAACGTCATCGTTCTCAGCCACTCCCTCTGTTCGCTGATTGGACCGGTAAAAATTTGTTCGGAGAAAACCTAAGACTACACAGCAGTCCCAGACATAGCACTGAAGGAAAATAAAAATTGAGTGGAAGTACGTAGGAGGGCAGAGCCAGGCTACGAGTGATCTGCATCTGGTTTAAAACGTCCTTTTTTTGGGTGTGGAATAATGGTGCAAATACCATTACATTGACTACCACAAACTTTAGTAAATGGCATTTCATGATTCATTTTAATACTCTTCTCCCATAAATTTTGCGTCTGAAAGGAAAACTCTAAGAAATGCAAATGCTATAAGGTCAGCCGCAAAAATAAATGTGTCCACACCTTGTCAGCGCTAATTGTTCACTCTTACAGATTTTTAGTAAATCCTGACAGTAGTTTTTTTATGCAAAAAGAGGGTTTGTGCTGACGCACGCTGTTCATAAATCTGGCCCTCATCACAGTCAAAATTGACTGCATTAGAAATGGAAACTAATTTCATCTAGATGATACTTTTGGTACTGCGCCTAAACAAAATCTTTTACAAAATGTTTTGATATATCAGCCTCAAATTTGTACCTCGTTTAGATCTATGGCTTTAATTTTGAGAGTAAAATATCTTTTAGAAAATACATATTTCATAAATAAATACATTAAATATATTTTTGTGCATTTTTAATAACAATAAACATGATTTTTTAAGCTTTAACTTTTTCACTTAAGCAAAAGAAAAAAAAGACACCAAATGTATGACTGCACTGCAAAGCATTCAATATTTATGGCAGTTTAAAGGCACAATATGTATCGCAGTGTAATATATTTTGTTCATTTGTGTAATTCCATAAAAATTTGCAATTTTAATCTGTGTAACGTCCCTCCTCATTGAGCCGCCTGTCAATGGCGGCATGTCCGTGTTATCCTCAGTTTTACTGCAGTAGAAACCATGGCAACACGGTGAGTTTCATAAAAAAATGTTTAAGTAGTTGTACTATCTAGCATGCCACATGCTGTTGTTTTGCACTGTTGTCATCAACCACAATTATCCGTTATCATTACAGCAGGTTCTGTCACCAAAGACAACTCCAAAGAAAATTAAACGTACGGGTGTTCAGACAGAGCACCAAAACACTCAGTTATTGTCAATTATTTGGTGTTAACTCAAGGCTGTCAACAAAAAAGGTATTTTGACTTGTTATATTCTGGTTAGATATGTGACATTTCTGTAATAAATTAGGTAATATCAGTTTATGCAGGTTTATCAATGTTCAGTTTTATTTGTTGACTTATTTGAATGTATTTAAATTGCCAAGAATGATTTTTTTTTACCCCAAACTGGATTGAAAATGACACTTTGGATCTGACGTTATAATATAAGGTTTGCTATTTTACATTGATGGTGCTTCCTGTTGCTTTTTGGTCTGCTTTTTTGGTCTGCTTCAATATGCTTAAATAATCTAAATTACTCTCAGTTAATCCCTGGGATGAGATGTGTAAATAGTTAGATTTGTATTGATTTACATGGTCAACATATTGGTCTCTGCTGCTTGGAAATCTAAAAAGGTAATGTCCCTTGTAATTTCAGAGTCACTTACTAGAGAGCAACAGTGCCAACCCCTTTTTTCAGTGACTGGCAAAAAAGAAGAATCACATCACTACAAACTTTAAAGGGGTGATGAATTGAGAAATCAACTTTCTCTTGAGCTTTTGATATATAAAAGGTCATGGTAATATAAGAATATCCTGTACGTTTTAGAGCTGAAAACGTCCTTGTTAGTAAAAGAAAAGCTTTAATAGACACCAGGCTCAGAAAACGAGGCTCTCAAATCAAAGACCTATTAGAAGGGGAAAATGCTGCCTCTCTATGTATGCCTGCTTCTGTAGCCCCGCCTACCAACTTGTGGAGCTAAACTGATCGCTTACCGAGCAATAAACATGCTGATGATAGCAAGATAATAATTTGTAAGACACAGGTTGACACTGGATTTGCAGACATATTGAGATTAAAACAATATGCTGTGCCTTCTATATTGGACATATGTTAGTAAAACATGTTTTTTTATATGTGATAGTATTGCATTGTTACAGATCATATTATGTGTAGGTGTCTAACAGAGCACAGCCTGCCGTAGCATGCTGTCACAGGCTGGAGAATCCCTTATTTGTTGGTTCACTGCGATCCGAACAATCAGAACAGATCAGATAGAATATGTTATGGCCAAGGGGGATCGCAAAGCTCAACATCCCGGCGCTATGTGTTTTACAGACCAAAACGTAAGCATGTCAGCAGGCCGGTGAAACTTAAATTGTGAAATAACATTCATTTATTGATCTGCGTTGTTAATGTTCACTCTCTTGACTTGATATCTGAAGAGTGCGCGCCCGCTTATCTGTGTGCGGTTTGCACATATCCACTGATCGGGCGGGCAAAGTAATAAAAAATCAATGAATCGCAGGTGGCTGAGAGATAAATCATTGTGTTTGTTTGATAAATACATTTTGAGAGCCGCTTTCAAAACATTCCCTCCCCTAACAAGGGAGCTAAAGCTCATTAAATATGTAAATCATATCCAATCCTAGCCGTGAGCGTTTACTCCAAAAGTCTCCAGTACGTCACGCCCCTCAAAACCCAGCGTTCTGGAGAGAGCCTCAAAACCAGTGTAGAAAATAGCCTATTACTTATTCATTATGATGTTTTTGAATGTAAAAAACACACAAACGTCATTAGTTGACCTCAGACAACAGTATAATTTTTTTTTTTTAAAGCCTGTTCATGACACCTTTAATTCATAGCAAAAAAATCAGACAAAAAGGTACTGTACAACACTGCACTTAACGGCTTTGATGAAGGAAATAACTACAATCCCATGAAGCATAATTTATTTTAAAAAGATGGAGAAATATACAACTCCTCATTTACTAATATTTATATAAAAATGTGTATTTTAAGTTTATCGCAAAATATTCCTATATGTGCACACATGTACATGCATATTTTCAACCCAGGCTCATTGGAAATAGGTGATTCTGCCTACATTTTTGCAACACCTGAAATATGTACCTCCAGGTACGTTTACCTGCACTTTTTGGGTGAAACGTCCACCGGAGGCGCTAAGTGGTAATATTTTTTCTCCATTCCCAGACTGATCTCATGAAATGGCGTATGTTTGACACGTCAATTCGTATGCCATTTTGGCGGTCAAGACGCATAATCGCTTTTTAGCGTGTTTATCAACGCCATTACATTCTATCCCCCTACACTGTCCCTACCCCTAAACTTACCCATCACACACACACACACACACACACACACACACACACACACACACACACACACACACACACACACACACACACGCACAGACAACCCCTACACCTACCCATCACAAGAAACATTCTGCATTTTTACATTTTCAAAAAAACTATTTAGTATGTTTATAAATCCATTTAACTTGTGGACACACACACACATTCCGACACATTTTGAACGCGTAACTCAATCCCTTCCCTAAAGCTACCATTTGTGTATTATAAAAAACAGGATATAACAGGCAGATATGACTGCATGCATAATTTATTCAGAAAGTACAAATATCCCAAGTGTTCTGAGGCCAAACGATTGATTTGTGTGAAGAAAATCCCCAAAAGCGATCAGAACGTCGAGTCCATCCGCCAAAGATTATAATACATTTTAAATATTGCCGCCAGAAGGAACGTCAGGTCAGCTTTGACAGCATTGGCTGTCGTGTGTCTCGTGACCAATTGCGTCATTACGTCAGCTTTGATTGTAAAATGCCATTGGCTCTGGTGTGTCTCGTGACCGATCGCATCATTCAACTTGTGTGTATCATTTGAATCAGAAATATGAATGAACGAGTGCATGTGTGTTCTGTTCGCAAAGGAGCGCGATCATCATTTCAACGACTAAAACATTAAGATCAACTCTGTTCTTCACATGAAGATATCGTATGACTTCAGAAGACTTGGAATGCAACATAAGTTAATACTTTTATACAGTTTTTTGGTCAGTTTTTGCAATAAATACAGGTGACTGTACATTTAGTTGCCTGTTATGTGTTTTATATGGTTGAGAGTTGGTAGGATTAGGGTAGGAGTGAAGTTAGTTGCTCCAAAATATAAAATTAGGCTATAAATATTCATTCTGTGAGATCAGGTTGGCGCGTGTATGTTTACGCGAAGTCATGATGTTATGTTGCGCATCTGGAATGGAGAAAAAATATTACCACTTAGCGCCCCCGGTGGACGTTTCACCACAAAATTGCAGATAAACGTACCTGAGGTAAATACTTCGGGTGTTGCAAAAATGTAGGCAGAGTCACGTATTTCCAATGAGCCTTGGTTGCATATTTTGCACTGATATAGGCTATGCATTGGAGCATGTGCGCTAATGTGCACATGATGATGGTTCTGACAGTATCAATATCCTTATGAAGAAAATTAACAGGAGTTTTTTACTTCCAGAACCCTCCAAATCCAGATCCCAACAAATACATTGAATATTTTAAATCTGGCCATCAGACAACTGTTGTTTTTACACTCTGTCAAAAGGATTAACGGAAAATTATACATACAATTATTTTGGGGGGATGTGCACTAGCCTTAAGTTATTACACAGGTCTTAGTTGAATGAACCTGGTAGATATGCATGCCATATACATCTCTAGTCTTCATATACAATATGGCAGAGTTCATGAGGAAGTCAGGCTGTCCGGGGCTTAATTAACCCAGCCATAAAGGACAGCTCATTGCAGTGGTGAATGTCATTGAGGCCTCCACTGCTGTAGCTCCCAAAGGGATCAGGGCTAATTGCAAATACAACCTTAGCATGGGACATTGCCTTGAGGAGGCATGGAAGTAGCGCTGTACGCCTGTTAATGAAGCTATGGAGAGTGGCGTCGCTCGGAAACTGCCGTGCGCTTCGAGATTGGATGGCTGCAATTCGCCGACTTCAATCATTTCGCTCATATATGTGGTATTCAACTAGATGATAATTAGGTCGGTTTTAGAGAGGCGGTTAACGAAGTTACTGGAGTGTGACAGTGTATGTGGGCAGAGGACCATAATCTGGCTTTAAAATGAAATAATAGACAATAAAAATGATTTATTGAAAATGTACAAGTAAATAACAAAAATAGACATATTTTGCACCTCTCCTCTCTCTTTATCTCCCATACCGACTTTCTCACACACATAAAATGCATTCACTCCCACATAAATATAAACATCAGCTGTGTTGATAAAAACAAACACCCGTCTAAGGAGGTCATGTTGATTCAGTCGTTTTTCTCCGAACGTGTCGTGTGCACTCGTGTGCCCTGTGTGGGTGCGGTAGTGTGACTCTCCTGGGGACCTAAATGTGAGGATTAAGCTAAATGAGTTTGTCAGGTTCACTGTTTCAATCCCCTCTACTCAACAAAAGAAAAGGCACTTTTGGGATTTTAATATCCTTTGCTCTGCAATCCTGCTTTCTTGCAGCCAGCAGTTTATGAGGCTTATTTTTCTCCCCTTTGCAGTGGAGAGATTAGTATGAGGCGAAGAAAGCGGCGTTTGAAATTTAAAAGCTGTGGGGTAAAATGGATTCCCCTTTTTTGATATCTATGTTTCTGTTTTAATCAATCTTTTCTTTCTTTTTTATATATATTTCCTCCAATTTTCTTCCCTCTCTCTTTCTACTCAGATTAAATTATTGATCTGATGACATTCACAAAAGCTGCCCACCTTAACACTGTATGTAGAGAGGAAAGCGTGATTTGAACAACGTGGCAAATGTAACACTTTGGGAAAAAAAGAGAACTCCCTCTCACATTTTAACGCAGAGTAAATCAATAGAGTGCATGTGTCAACCATATAACAGTGATGTGTATTGGCCTTTTGATTTGTGCATTGTTGTGAGTGTCAGCCACACTGTTTTTGCCCCGATAGCTGCTATATTCGCTCCATTTTTCCATTTTTATGTCCATCCAACTCATTTTTTTTTTTTGTGAGCAGTATGCAGTGTACACATTTTTGTATGCACATTTTCTATATGCAGGGAATAACCAAATTTGTGATAAAGAACTTTCTAGATAAAAAAAAAAAATCAATCAGAAGTAATATCATATCATTGTTAACATTTTTTTTTTATTTAATCTTTGATATATTTTTGATTATTTTATTTTTTTGAATGCCAGGAGGTAACATTCTTAAACAAACTGGACCACAAATGTATTATTATTATTATTATTAGTAGTAGTAGTAGTAGTAGTAGTAGTAGTAGTAGTAGTAGTAGTATTAGTATTAGTATTATTATTATTATTATTATAAATAATAATAATATTTTTTCAGGATAATCTGTTTAATAAAAAAAACAAAAACAAAAAACATGTATTGCATTGCATACAGTGTATAGGGCACTGTAAGCAGTATGCTAGTATTCCATTCCATAGACTGCATTGGAGCATGTGAGCAACTGCTAAGCGATCAATATATTATTATAATATACACACTTCACTTTTTTATTGGCATGAAGAACCTTTAACAATAATGGAACCTTTCCATTGCGCAGGTTCTTTTAGTGGAAAACGATTCTAGATTATTCAAATGTTATTCACTTTTAGAAGAAAATTGTTCTTTCAAGAATTGTTCACTGAAAGGTTCTTTGGGGAACCAAAAACGTGTCTTTTATGGCATCGCTGCAAACCCCCCTTTTGAACCTTTATTTTAAGAGTGTAAAATGATGCAATGCTTTGATAAAAATCTTTTTATGTTTTCCACTTTTCTGGGATTTAAAGATGATGCTGGAGCTTTTTGTCTGCTTTGATATGTATAATTTATCTAAACTGCTTTGTGAGATGTGTGTAGTGTTCATGAATTAGTTAGACAGGTCCTCAGGAGATCTGACTCAGGATCTTTGCTATGTTGGAAGCGGTAAGGACTGTGGCATGTTAGGCAAACACTGAATCCCTGGCCTTGGTGCAGGCATTGGGTTATCACTCATATTTCATGCTTGGCTTTAGATCTTTTCTTTATCTCTTCCATATCTCTTTGTTGTCTGCTATATTGACAGAGATTTAAAATGCATGCTATGTTATGCTGTGTGAGGTTTGAAAGTTGTTGTCAGGTTGTCTATATATTGGTCAGAAAATTAAGATATTTAATTAAGATCATTATTTTGAGCATAATCTTTTCAATGAATCACTTGATTCAATTCCCAAAATGGTATGATTATGACATTCAGCACAGTAAATATTATCAGTAAATTGTGACCTATAGTTTAGATTTCTCACACAAACCTACATCACATGACTTCACTAACTACACTATTTTGCCAAAAGTATTGGGACACCCCAACAAATAATTGAAGTCAGGTGTTCCAATCATTTCCATGGCTACAGGTGTATGAAATCAAGCACCTAGACATGCAAACTGCTTTTATAAACATTTGTAAAAAGAAAGGGTCGCTCTCAGTAGCTAGGTGAACTCAAGCGTTGTACTGTGATAGGTTACTTTGCAACTGTGCAATTCTTGAACAAATCCATTCTTGAAATTTACTCACTACTAAATATTCCATGGTCAACTGTTAGTGGTATTATAACAAAGTAGAAGGAGGAAGAACAGCAACTCAAAAAAAGTGTTCAAAAGGTCACGTAAAATCACAAAGCAGGATCAGATCATGCTGAGTCACACAGTGTACAGAAGTCGCCAACTTTCTGCAGAGTCAATAGCTACAGACCTCCAAATTTTGTGTGGCCTTCAGATTAGCTCAAGAACAGTTTGTAGAGAGTTTCATGGAATGGGTTTCCATGGCTGAGCAGCTGCACCCAAGCCTTACATCACTAAGTGCAATGCAAAGCATCAGATGCAGTGGTGTAAAGCGTGCTGCTACTAGACTCTAGAGCAGGCGTGTTCTCTGGAGTGACAAATCACGCTTCTCTGTCTGGCAATCCGATGGATGAACCTCGGTTTGGCGGTTGCCAGGAGAATGTTACTTTTCTGACTGCATTGTGCCAAGTGTAAAGTTTGATGGAGGGGGGATTATGATGTGAGGTTGTTTTGCAGGGGTTGGCCCCTTAATTACATCGAAAGGAACCCCTTATGCTTCAGCATACCAAGGCAGTTTGGTTCCAATATGAGTGTGCACCACTACACATGACATGGATGTGTGAGTTTGGGGTGGAGGAACTTGGCTGACCTGCACAGAGTCCTGACCTCAACCTGATAGAACACCTTTGTAATGAAGTAGAGCAGAGACTGCGAGCCAGGCCTTCTCTTCCAACAGCAGTGCCTGACCTCAAAAATGCGCTTTTAGAAGAATTGACAAAAACTCCCATAAACACATTTCTAAACCTTGTAGAAAGACTTCCCAGAAGAGTTGAAGCTGTTATAGAATCGGTCATTAAAGTTCATGTGCATAAAAATTCATGTCCACTTTTGGTAAAACTGTATATATATATATATATATATATATATATATATATATATATATATATATATATATATATATATATATATATATATATATATATATATATATATATATATATATATATATACACATACACACACACACACACACACACACACACACACACACGCACACACACATATACAGGTCCTTCTCAAAAAAATAGCATATTGTGATAAAGTTCATTATTTTCCATAATGTAATGATAAAAATTATACTTTCATATATTTTAGATTCACTGAAATATTTCAGGTCTTTTATTGTTTTAATACTGATGATTTTGGCATACAGCTCATTAAAACCCCAAAAATTTGCATATTTTATCCGACCAATAAAAGAAAAGTGTTTTTAATACAAAAAAAAAATGTCAACCTTCAAATAATTATGTTCAGTTATGCACTCAATACTTGGTCGGGAATCCTTTTGCAGAAATGACTGCTTCAATGCGGCGTGGCATGGAGTCAATCAGCCTGTGGCACTGCTGAGGTGTTATGGAGGCCCAGGATGCTTCGATAGCGGCCTTAAGCTCATCCAGAGTGTTGGGTCTTGCATCTCTCAACTTACTCTTCACAATATCCCACAGATTCTCTATGGGGTTCAGGTCAGGAGAGTTGGCAGGCCAACTGAGCACAGTAATACCATGGTCAGTAAACCATTTACCAGTGGTTTTGGCACTGTGAGCAGGTGCCAGGTCGTGCTGAAAAACGAAATCTTCATCTCCATAAAGCTTTTCAGCAGATGGAAGCATGAAGTGCTCCAAAATCTCCTGATAGCTAGCTGCATTGACCCTGCTCTTGATAAAACACAGTGGACCAACACCAGCAGCTGACATGGCACCCCAGACCATCACTGACTGTGGGTACTTGACACTGGACTTCAGGCATTTTGGTATTTCCTTCTCCCCAGTCTTCCTCCAGACTCTGGCACCTTGATTTCAGAATGACATGCAAAATTTGCTTTCATCCGAAAAAAGTACTTTGGGCCACTGAGCAACAGTCCAGATCTGCTTCTCTGTAGCCCAAAAGTGTCTTGACCTGGGGAATGCGGCACCTGTAGCCCATTTCCTGCACACGCCTGTGCACGGTGGCTCTGGATGTTTCTACTCCAGACTCAGTTCACTGCTTCCGCAGGTCCCCCAAGATCTGGAATCGGTCCTTCTCCACAATCTTCCTCAGGGTCCGATCACCTCTTCTCGTTGTGCAGCATTTTTTGCCACACTTTATCCTTTCCACAGACTTCCCACTGGTGCCTTGATACAGCACTCTGGGAACAGCCTATTCGTTCCAAAATTTATTTCTGTGTCTTACCCTCTCGCTTGAGGGTGTCAATGATGGCCTTCTGGACAGGGTCAGGTCGGCAGTCTTATCCATGATTGCGGTTTTGAGTAATGAACCAGGCTGGGAGTTTTTAAAAGCCTCAGGAATCTTTTGCAGGTGTTTAGAGTTAATTAGTTGATTCAGATGATTAGGTTAATAGCTTGTTTAGAGAACATTTTCATGATATGCTATTTTTTTGAGATAAACATAATAAAAGACAATAAAAGACCTGAAATATTTCAGTTGGTGTGCAATGAATCTTAAATATATGAAAGTTTAATTTTTATCATTACATTATGGAAAAATAATGAACTTTATCACAATATGCTAATTTTTTGAGAAGGACCTGTATATATATATTTAGGGCCAGATTTACTAAACAGGGAAATTAGCTTGAGAGCGCAATTCCATAAATGCGGCAATGGTAATGGAAAGTTATGCGTGTGATCTACTGACAGAGTGGATTAATGAACACAGAGGCAGCCGGATCATTTCCATAATGACCAGTGCAATCTACCAATTAGCGTCTGGTTTAAGACACGCTTTTTTGGGGCGGTAAATAATGGCACAAACCATTGTAAATCACCTTGCAGGATTCATTTAAATACTCTCCTCCCATACATGTTGGGCCTAAAAGGGAAACTTCTAAAAATACATATGCATAAGGTCATCCGCAAAAATAACGTGCCCACACGTTTTCAGTGCTAATTTTTCACTACATGTCTTTAGTAAATCCTGACAACAGTTTTTTGTACACCAAAAGAGGATTTGCCCTGGCGCTAGCTGTTAGTAAATATGGCCCTTATTGTATGATTATTTCATTGGTGTTTATTACATTACCTTTGTCTATGTCATTCACTGTCTATTATTCTGCTCTAAGGAGAGAGAGAGAGAGAGAGAGAGAGAGAGAGAGAGAGAGAGAGAGAGAGAGAGAGAGAGAGAGAGAGAGAGAGAGAGAGAGAATGAAGGGAATAAAGAAAAATAGGAAGCTGCTAGCTGATGAAGTTGATGCATGAGAGCTGATCAGAAGAAGGTCTAGTAAAAAGGTTACTAGCTATCAGCCTTTACTTTAGAATGAGAGCCATTAATATTACAGAAATATACAGTGCTAATATCGGTACAATTCAGTGCAGGCCGCAGATGTTACATTATTTAATCAATGTTTCCCACTGATACAATTCGTATAGTTCACACATTAATTAATGCTGGTGTTGTGTAAGTCATTAACACCCACAGCATTTGAGTGTGGAATCAGATTATCACCTTATGCAGTGTTTATTGAAAGTGTTACACTTTTTTTGGTAGCAAGTAGTTAGCTTGTACTAAATTTGATTAAATAAATCTGTTCATGGACCACAAATAATTGAATCTATATAGGATGATACTTAAAAGCACGTCCATTTTAGAATAAATCACTGTTCAATATTAATTGATGTGTATTTTATGAAAATAGACACTAAGCTGTAGTGTCAAAAACAACCCGCATGTACCAAATTCTGAGATATGAGAGTGTTTCCTTTCTTAAAATAAATTTTTGATGGCAAGATAGCCAAATTAATTCCTGTATTTTATCAAACCAAAGCTTTTACAACAAGTAGACATTTCTGTGGAAAGCATTATTATTATTTAAATTTTCTCTCAGCTTCTAAGCATCTTATTGCTGTTATTGAAAAAAAAAAAAACTATTTTTTTTTGTTATGCATGATCTCTTCTATACACTTTACCTGAAAACATGTGTGTATATATATATATATATATATATATATATATATATATATATATATATATATATATATATATATATATATATATATATATATATATATATATATTAGATTTTGCTGAAATGTATGTAGGTTGCAGCCCAGGCCCATTGGACAAACGTGCCTGTGGCAAAATTTTAGCAAAACACAGAATACAGTACGTTGCATCCTTCGCTTTTTGTGACAGTTTCAAAGTGTTTTGTTTTTTTCTGGAACAGATAAATATGAATCTGGCAGCGTTTTATTACATTGGTTTCTATACTTATCACTGCAGTTCTGACTTGAATGTCCGGTGAATGGTGCTAAAATCTTAATGCATATTAATTTACACCTACACTAAACGCTAAACCTACCCGATACTTTTAACAAAAGAAAATGTAACAAAAATTAAATTGTAACCATGCCATTTTATGTGCCATGTTTTGAACTCTTTTCTTTGAGTGTTTATCATGATTTGTCTTTCACGGGATTCAAGGCAGCTCTTGGCAAGTACATTTCTGTACCAGCTTAGCTGAAAAGCTGAGCATGTGGAGCTGGTGTAAACTTTGTGTACAAATCATGCACTATGGTAGCCTAGAAATCTAGACGCACCCTAGCGGCAGCAAATCTAATCTGCCAGCGAGTGTCGTCTAGCAACTCTCAATACTCTTCTGAACTGTAATCCCCTAACTCTTGACGGGCCAATCACATCGTGTATATGGGTCAGTAGGTGGGGCCATAATGATGATGGCCAAGTTGCGTTTGTGTGCTTCTAGTAAACACAGAAACTGGTGAACGGCAGTCTTTCGAATCAGCTTTGACCACGACTCTGGAAGACTTGGAGTAAGGCTTTCCTCGGAGAAAAGAACAAAGAACGGCACTGAAGTCATTTATAAAAAGTGAAGATGTGTTCTGAGTTTTGCCAACCGGATACGGCGAATGTTTAATCTATCAACTAGTTCTGCTTCACCTTCGTTGCTCTGGTTGGTTGAAGCGCTATCCTATCGCGTGCAGAGGGAGTTTGAAAGACAACCGTTTATCCCGCCCCTCGGATTGAGCCCTGTCAATCGTGAGTTTACAGACCAAACATCTTGATGTGGGTCTGGCTTGTCAGGCTAGCACTATGGTAAAAAAATTATGAATTTTATGAAAGGGGCCAATGATCTGCCCTTGTAATCATATGTGTTTTAAGAAAACGATAAAAGCTTGCCGTTTTGTTGCCTCTAGTGTTAATTTATTTTGGAAAATGCAGTGATATGTACGTATTGGTGCATATTTTGCGTAAAGCAAAAATGTCACAGGTATATTTTTCCAATGAGAGCAGGTTTGACAGTTTTACTCTAATTAATTGAAAGCAAGCCTATTCTTCTATTCAGAATTTCGTACAAGCTCTGCACATATGCAATTATTTTAATATGAAACTTTAAGGAATGCTTTTCCATTGCTAATATCTTAAAAGATAGCAGGTTACACATTATAGTCTCCGGTTGAGGTGTCATAGGGGCTTGATGGAGAATTACTGTATGATTCCTCTCTAGCAAACCGTGACCATGGTTGAACAACCAATCTATCACGTTCACATGATTCTTATTAAACCCACGTTACTTCGGATCACATAAAAACACAAATAGAAAATCACATGCACACTTGTCATCTAGCAGACTGGTGTGAATTCTGCAAGTTGATATGTGGAGTTTGAGCAAAGGGGACGCCAACCTTGAAGGTGGCACTTCTTCATCCATGAATGCTTCATTCACAACTCCTTATGCTCAAATGTATCACAACTCAAAACCTTGAGAGGACCTTGAAAAATCTCTCTATCCTCATCTATTTTTCATGATGCCTTGTCAGATGGAATTAAAGTATGTTGCCATGTTCTTGTGAAGAATACAGGGAATTTATTAGTGTGGTTTTTCTCTGCCCTGTGAATGTTTATCCTCTGCTGGTTTCGCATTTTGTCTGGGTTTGGCGGCACTTAGCCACGGTGTTTGCCTGCGTCCCAAAAGCTTTAAACAGAGAGATTGGACTTTAAGTAAACAAGCAAACAAGTTCTGAATTTTAGGCAAGATAATCACGTAGGAGTTTGCAGAGGCTGGTATCCCTGAATACACATTCCTCATCCCCTTCTCGGTTTGAGTCATACCATATCGCAAATACAACACCCACATGCACACACTTGTTTTTTGTTTTTTTTGTTTGTTTTTGACGGCCGTCAAATCTTGTACCTTGATCTCATGTGGCTGGTTCTGTAAAATGTACCATCTTGTGAAGTGACGACCCTGTTAAAAGCATCTACTAGATACAACCAAACCAAATCACGCTAAATTAAACATGTTTCATTTTCTCCAAAATGGAACTGGGCAGGCTTTTAATTTGTCGGTCTGTCAGGGAGCATTGCCACATCCATCCATTACGGCTCTGCCTGTCCTCAAACAGAAATCGATAGGAGGAAATTCTAGCTGTCAGATTGTCTTTAAAAATGTAGGAAGGCAGCTCATTCCAGTTATCACTTCAGAAGGAAAGCAGAACAATGTTGTTACATCCCTCAACAGAAAAAAAGCTGTGCTACAGATATATGATTAAACTCTCGGTGGGCATCTGTCGGCTGCCTGGATATTCCTGGGGCACAGAGATACAGCCCTGCATTTTCTTTATCTGATGGGTCGATCGTGATATTTCCTGTGCGACATTTCTCAGGGTGTTGGGCTTTTGTTTTGTTTTTACAGTGCAGAAAAGCAAATTATGTGAAAATATGTAGAGGATGAAAAGCAAAATAACAAATCCTATGTTTAGTTGCCATTTAGTTTAAAGTAATTTACAAGATCGCACTGTTTATCTAGATCTAGTTAATGAGTTGCTTGATCCCAGATAACCTGAATGCCACCAGCTTACGTCCTACTCCCTTTCTGTTTTTATTTTGTTGGGATGTCATGCTTAATGAAACCTCATAGGAATGCTAAAGGAGCACATGTGCGTGCGTGCGTGCGTGTGTGAGAGAGAGAGAGAGAGAGAGAGAGAGAGAGAGAGAGAGAGAGAGAGAGAGAGACAGAGAGAGAGAGAGAGAGAGAGAGAGAGAGAGAGAGAGAGAGAGAGAAGAGAGAGAGAGAGAGAGAGAGAGAGAGAGAGAGAGAGAGAGAGAGAGAATGACACAAAAACTTGTTGTACAAGCCCAATTAGTGCATGCTTGACTGATCGCATAAACTGTGGAAATGAAAAATCCAATCCTATGCTTAATACATTTAGAAAGAATAAAGCGTTTTATCTGCTATATCAAAATGAAATGTAAAATATAGAAATACAGGCAGTAGTTTTATCCATTTATACATAAAACATTTTTAAAATGAATATGAATCTACATAAACAATCCAATTTTACATCATTAATCAATGAAACCTAATGCATTAACTAATGTTAACAAATTGAACCTTTCGTAAAGTGTTACCTTAATTTTTGTCCACTTAAAAAAAAGTATTGCATGTTGTTGTTGCAGTGCTAAAACCGAATAACTTTTAAAATAAACCGTTTAATAGAATTTATAGTGAGACTCACTCAAAGTAATACATATTATGTATAATATATTGCAATACTGCTTTATGCTATAGTAGTAAAAATAATATGAAAAAAACGTATGATGCAAATGAGAGTAAAATAGTATTTTTACTCTTTGTTGCCCCACCTGTCTAATGAAATTGTACTTTACAATTGATTAAAACTGAAGTTGGAGCAAAGAACTGCGGCAAATTCCTCTTGTTTTTCTACCGCCAAATCATGAGCTAATCTTTTTAACCTAGTAGAGGCCTCACCACTGTAATAACGCAAACCAGCATGCCACCCGCCCATGGCCAAGATGACCGTCAGAGCCCAGATCCATTGAAAGAAAAGACCAGCCCAACACAGACACTTCATTAACTGATAAGCATCTGGTGAGCTCTCTTCTCTAAGGTCTGTCTCCCTCCTCATCTCTATCTATCAGTCTACAGAAAGCTAACGTATCAGTCAGCAGAAGGAGGCGGGTGAGGGGAAAATGCGATCCTCAAATCTGTCAGGATAATTGTGCGACTGATAAGTCTCCCATGGAGAATCCATCAAAAATGAGCCTTCCTCCATAGTGGGTCTCACACTGTGCTAGTGTTGACGCGGGAAGTCAATAATGTCAATTAGCGTAATAAAAAAGATGGGGGAAAGGGAAGAAAGTGATAAGGCTAATGGTGAAAGGCTGTTGTTGCTCGGATGCACATGCTATTCCCATTAAAGATCAGATATGGCATTATTATGAAGGCTACCAAAGTCAGACCTGAATTCAGAAATTGAGGTTTTGCTTTAGTGTGAATAATTTTGAAATGAAAGGAAACTCCAGTATAGCAGCAACTAAGTAAAACAAATAAGAATAAAAAAAAAGTCCAGAATATAATAGAAATAAAACATCAGCTTTTAAAAGGCTCTTTTGCCTTTTGAAATGGAATTCAACTGAACTTGGTCCTGGCATTACCATGAAAAAGAGATCTGCCATTTTGGCCATATAACCAAGCCATAAAAGCCATGTCACATCAACCTACTCAGAACGAGTCCTACAGGCATTAAAGATTAAATTTACAAGCCTCATCATCCACAGATACAACACCGCAGTGTGCTATAAAGCCTCTCTCTTCTGAATAATGTAAAAACATAAGGACATGTAATGGTCTAAGGGTGTTTTTGTGTATGTATCATTGCAGCGCTTTGGTTGTGGGTGTGCTCTGGCCTGGCTCTGTTCTCCGAGGGCAGTAAATTGCTGTGTGTGAGGGGGGTAAAGGCAGGGTTTCGGCAGCCACAGATCTTTGGGGGCCCTTGCCCCTGATTAAAGCCCCTGCACTGTCCCCCATGCTAAAAATGTACAGCATAATGGCACATTTGTATCCACTGGAGCCTAAAAAAACTCCTAATTTCCATGACACCAAGAGAAAATAGCTTAATCTTTTGTTGCAATATTAGATACATGCTGAGTGAATGACGAATGTTGTGGCAAAATATTATCTCTTTAACATTTCAATGCAAACTCTCAAACTTCGCCAGAATAATGCTACTGAAGGAACATTTTCTATTGTAAGTCCTTAGTCAGGTTGAACGTTTCATCCGAAAACAACCTAAATCATAACCCTTAAATGTGTCTCTTCCAAATCTCTCTCTCTCAGCCTCTAATTTGGCAGATGTCGCAGGTTAAGCAGATCAATAAAGGATTGTATTAAATGCTGCACTCAACCCTCTTAACATATGCTTCAGCTGAAGCACACTGCTTCCTGAGCTTTGAACGAGGCAAACCATAACTTCATTATGAATGAGTAGAGATCATGTTTCAAATATCATTCAATCATTAAGCACTTCATCACAGGAAAATAGGCTTATAAGTTTGTGTGTGCAACTATGTGTGTCTACGTGCGGACCCACTTAATATTAGGTGGCCTGAACTATGTAATAACATTTAAATGAATAATTTTATACAGTGCACTAATTGTGTACATACATGTTTTACATTGTACTTACATTAAACAAAATTGCCTGCATGTAATTGCATCTGTAATTAATTTCTGTAGTTACATTTGTAATTACACTGTTGACACTTCCCTTTCACCTAAACCTACCTTTAAACTTAACCGTACCACCACACCTGTCCCTAACTTCCCCGTATTACACCTCAATACCAGCAAAAGTGTGTGCAATACAAAAAGAACACAATAAGTACATTGTACTTGTTTTTTGATGTACATACATAGTAGTTAAGGTTACATAATATAAAGTGGGTCCCTACCTGCACCATATCCATCACATATCTACTCGAGGTTAAGACATCCCCACATTCCTGTAGCCAGTTATTTGACCACATGACAGTTCATTACAGTGTAAATCTAATTCACTGTATCAGTGAAATCAATTTTCAGAAATGAAAGAGAAGTGTAGTATTTGGTGCTTTCTATAACCTCTTATATGGTTATCCTGATTGCATAATTAATTTGAAAAAAGACAAGAGGAAGGAGTTTAGTTTAGAGAAATACAAACCAAATGTTTTCTTTTTTATTGTTGTAACCTCTGTAGACTCCTCATAAAAATAGTGTTGCTCAAAATAAGGACAAAAGAAAATTGCTTTTGGAGCGATCTCCATAAAGGAAAGTCCATAATTCACACATTCATTTGAATCCCTTTCTCTATCAAGAAAATCTGAAACCATGTTAATGTGTACCTGCAGCAAACCATCCAGTCACTGCAACTGTCTCGTAAGTCTCGCAAACTAACATCCAGTTGAGCCCTTGCGCTACTAATCTGAGGCAACTGTTGTAATGCATTTACTAAATTAGCCCTAAAAGCCATTCAAATCAGAATTAATGCAGTACAGGATCTGAAAGAAACAGGAAAAGCAATCAAAATCCAACTCTTGAAACTGGATGGAAAAACCAAAGAACAGTCAATCCGATTTGTCAAAAAACCAAGAGGAACATCAGAGTAATAGTTAGAAGGTTAAACTCAAAAAGCAAGCAGGATGTCTGTTGAAATGTAGTTAAATGCTTGGTGCAAAACTATGGCGCAGCCTAAAAAAAAAAAAAAAAAGGATTAAAAAGAAGAAAAAAAACATTTGGCTGGGAGCAGCAGAACAGAGGACTCTGTAAATCCAGCTGCTGCATTCTCTCTTGGTGTCCATCCTGTGTTTTGCAATGTTTCGTTTTCTATCTCTTAAGCCAGTCTCATTTATTGCAAGAATAACATTTGGCACAATACAAATTCTTGGTGCTTTTAGAAGATAAGCCTTTAAAGATCAATCAGTGGACAGTTACTTAGAAAGTTCTCTGTATAAATGGGACTTTACTGCATCATATACAGCATGGTCTAAAAATCACAGGTTGCCTCTTTTCAAACAAATCTGACTCCGTTTGCAACATCGTATCAGCATCATCACATTGTTCCATCTTAAATAAGAGTTACAAGTTAGAAAATAGTTTAATTCATTTTCACTTTTATATAATCTGTTTCTTGTATCATCCCATAGTGGATTAATTTATATATTTATATTAATATATTTATGTATAAGCATGTACAAGAAAAACAGTCTCATTTTTGCACTGGGTACAAAAGTAATTGCTGTCTTTTCTGTTGTGCATTCTATTGCATGTTTTCATGATGAACAGAATAAAAGACAGAGCAGGAGAAGGCTGTAGGAATGTTATATCTGTGTTTCCTGTACCTTCTCCTTTGTGTGAGTTTTGATCAGGAAGGATTCGGGGATGGTGCTGATGGTCATGGGGCGGGGACGGTGCAGGGAGTTCCCTATGTTGTTCTCTGCCCACGGAGCAGAGTGTGCTGGTCTGTAGGAGCTGTAGCTGTGTTTGTAGGTGCTGTTGTGATCTCTCAGGCTAGGCAACATCATTCCACTTTCACCTGGTATACTTGTCCCTGCATGGGTGGTAGGAACATTCTCCCCCTCCGGAATGACCTCTATAGTCCTAGCAGCTGCCACCGTGCTTCTTTGCTGGTGCCGTTTACGCAGCTTGTAGAAAGCAATGAGCATAACGGCAGCAAGCAAGGTGACTGCCACAAAGCAGCCTATGATGATCTTAGTTGTCTTCATGACCTCGTCAAGACTTGCAGGTGGGCGTGTCGTTCCACGCACAGTCGGCACAGAGACCTGCCGAGGTGTTTGAAGTAAAACGGTCGGTGTAGAGATAAAAACTGGCTGAAAGACGGAAGGGGAGGCGGTTACCGTCTTTGGCTTTATCACTTCCTGTGAGGTGGGCTCAACTTCTTCCACTGTCACTGTAGTGAAGTAACTCAGGTTAGAAGTGTTGAGCTCAGCCGCAGTCACATTCAGGTAGGCCGAAGCATTGGAGTTGCCAGCCATGTTGGTCACCATGCAGGTGTACACACCTGTATCTGCTGAAAGTACATTGGAGAAGTTTAGTGTCCCGTCATTGAGCACTGATATCCGAGGGTGATTAGAGCCATGGGTCAAAACTGTTCCATTAGGCAGGAGCCATCTAACTGATGACATAGGGGCTGTGCGGCATTTGAGCTCAGCGACACGTTCAGCAGAGATGTTAAGATCCCTTGGGGCATCCAGTATGAAAGGTGCTGAGCACTGGAAAGTGCTCTGGTCCACCTCCACCAGGTAGCGTCCACGTAGGTAAGCAGGGGTGTGGCAGCGGCCACAGCAGGTGGAATTAGTGGGAATGTACTCCCTCAGCCACCAAGCCAACCACACTACATCACAGTCACACCGCCAAGGGTTGTGGTGCAAATGGAGCTCCACCAGGTAACTCAAGGGCGCAAAAAGGTCATGGGGCAAAGAGCTAAGGTTATTATGGGCCAGGTTGAGCTCAACCAAGGCTGTGACATCATCAAATGCATTTCTTTCTATAGTGGTGATCCGAGAGTTCATAATCCACAGTTTTTTCAGGGATTTCAAACCCCTGAAGGATCCAGGTTTTATCTCTGGAAAGTAGTTCTCAGACATTTCTAGCTCCTCCAGCCCAACCAAAGGGGTCAGGACTGGCATCTCCCGCAGGTTACACATTCCAAGGTTTAAGTATTTCAAATTGTATAATCCCTCAAAAGCACCCTCAGAAATATACTCCAGCTTTTTTAACTCTCCAAGATCCAGACGCATTAAAGAGGGAACACGGTTAAATGCGTAGGAAGGTATGCTTTCGATAGGGTTGTTCCTGAGCCATAATTCCCGCAGTTTAGACAAGTACTCAAAAGCGCCACTTGGGATTACCGTCAATCGGTTGTCGAACAGCTCCAGTGTGTTGAGGCTGTTGAGGCCACTGAAGGCCCCCACCTCGATCTGCCGAATAGAGTTCCTGCCCAGTTGCAGTACCTCCAGGTGACGAAGGTGTTGAAAAGTGCCAGCTTCAATTGTCTCTATGCTGTTCTCCATCAGGTTTAAATGTCGTGTGGTGGCAGGGATGCCAGGGGGCACTCGAACCAGGCCGCGCCTGGTGCACACCACCTTAACGAACTGGTTACCACAGGAGCAAACAGCAGGGCAGGTCAGTGGTCCGGAGGGGGTGGCGCACACACTCCACGATCGTACCATGAGGTAGACTGCACAGAGCAGGGCTGCGTTCCAGGCACGGTGCACAGTTACCTGCCACAAGAGACTCATGATGTGGCGCGTTCATAATTCAACATCGCGTGGGGATTCGGCTGGGGAACGGAGAACAGTAGCCCTACCCTGGTTTGAGCAAGACTCTGCATCTGTTTGCCATCGACAGTGCAGGATGGTGCTGCGTTAAACACAGAGAGGGAAAGAGAGGGAGAGATGCAGGAAGAAAAAGATGAGTGGAGAAAGGGGAAAAAAAGCTGACCTACAGAATAAATATGTTGAAATAGAAGGCACATACCTCATTAGCTCGGAGTTGTCCTTAGTATAATCCTTTATTTTGAAGCAAAACCCCAACACCATTCACTCATGTTTCCCACTAAGATCACTGCACAACATTTTCAGCTATTTCTCTCATAAAAGTAAAGTGGAGCATGAACTGATTTGACAAAATGGCCCCTATTAATTCCAGAGAGAAGCGGCATTTAGTGAAACTGGTTCAAGGGGTAAGGCCCAGTCAGCTAAGCAGGTGCACGCATCCAGTCAGCTTGGAAAAGATCTCCTCTCATCTCCCCCATTGATTGTCCTTGGAAGGCGACGCTGAATACCACTGAACAATTTTCACAAGACTCCATTTCCAAAGTACATGCACATTAAACCAAAGAAAAATATAAAAAGAAAAAAAAAGAAAAGATAAGTGGGAAAAATCCAAAAGTCCTCTCAGATTAGTCTTTCCCCTCGTAGTAGACTAAGCCGCTTTTTTTTCTTCTTTTTTTTTTGTTAGTTTGCCATCGTCCACCCCCCACAACACTTGTTCAGCTGATTAGCCGTGCGCTGATGAATCCAAAAAGGCTAAGAGACGCACACTGCGGTCATTCCGTCTTGCTTTTTTAACTCACTCCGCTCTCCTGTCTGTCGCTGTAGCAGCTGCGGACTGCCGCGTGCACAGTTAGCAATAATCCATCAATTTCTCCGGAGGGGGGTTTGGGGGTGGTGTTGCGGGAGCAGAAGGGGGGAGGGGGGGAGGAGGACGGGGGAGCAGCAGCAACAGCAGCGCAGCAGCGGTGAAGCTCTATCCCTATATGCCGATCGTTTGCTCTTCGTGCTCTCTCTCACTCTTTCTCTGTCTGGCTTCCTCTCTCTCCTTCTTCCTTTCTCACTCTTTTCAGAATCAGGAAAAAAAAAAGGATTGATGCCGCCGTGTGACGTGTGGCTAATTTCAGAGAGATACCTTGCAGAGGATTCCGTAGTTTGCCCTCCCTCCCCCCGTTGTGGATCCTGCGGTATTCCTTTATTTTCCCTTGTCTTGAGGTAGTAAGTTGTGGCAGTTCGCCTGCACTGGCTGTGAGGCTGCGGGTTGGCAGAGGCTCTGCAGTGGGAGGTGGGCAGAAGAAAAGCACGCGAGGGAGAGAGAGAGAGAGACGCGCAAACAAGCTCGCGCGCACACACGCGGCAGAGAAGACTGTCAGCGGCGACTGTGGCGAGAGCAGTGGTCCTCACCTCCAGCGCTCACCCTCCTCTCTGTATTTCTCTCTATGTGACTAGGTTGCAGGCGGCAGAGTCTTTCTCCTCCTTTTGTCCTTCAGTGGAAACGTGAATGTACTGCTGACGCATCCCGCTCAGAGCAGTGCATTGGTTTGATGCAGTGTTCTTGTGTATTAACACATTCTCCCCCTCCTCGCTGAGTGTACAGCCTCTCTTTCTCTCTCTCAGACGCACACACCGATACACTCTCCAAGTCTTCCTGATTCACTTCTCACTGTTTTGCTTCTCATTCTTAGAATATTTTTCCACTTACCTTCTTTCTTTCTCCTCTCATTATTTTATTTCTTCTTCATCTCTGTCCAAACTTCTCTCTCATGCTGACTTGCGCACATACACTTTCCAAGACTTTCCACTGTACACACTCTTTCCTCGCATTTTCGTTGTTAATCGATTTTGCTTTTTTATGCTCCATTTCTCTTAGTCTGACTTTATTCTTTCTCCCTGAAAACCTTTCTGTAGTAGTGTATATTTATATAGTCTTTCAATGGCATAATTTTAAATTTTATTTTAAATATGAGAACTATGGAATAGGAGATACGCTTCTTGGTAATACCGCTATGTAAAGTGCATTTGCATTAAAAATGAATTTCCATGCTTTAATTTGAGTACTCCAGATGGAAACAAACAAGCAAATGAAGACTATAGAAGGCTCCCAAGGATCACTGCTGTGACAACATCTTTGTGTGTTTGCTGACTGTGCTTGCATTGGTCAGTCTTAAGGGATGCCACAAAAGCACAGACTAGTGAGAAAGATGCACAAAAAGAGAAGAGGGGAGGGGAAGGGAAGGGAAGGGAAGGGAAGGGAAGGGAAGGGAAGGGAAGAGAAGAGAAGAGAAGAGAAGAGAAGAGAAGAGAAGAGAAGAGAAGAGAAGAGAAGAGAAGAGAAGAGAAGAGAAGAGAAGAGAAGAGAAGAGAAGAGAAGAGAAGAGAAGAGTGTGGTTTGGAAGCCTGGTCTCATTGTTAATACAGATATTAATACATACTTTTTAAAGACACAAAACATACTATTTTGTACATTGGATGGATGATGAAACATCCAATATGGACGTATCAGCAACATTTAAACGTTACTTTAAACTACAGTACGTTAAATATTTACGAATCTTTCATACACTCTAAAAAATGCTGGGTTATGAACAACCCAAGTTGGGTTGAATATGGACAAAACCAGAAATTGGGTTGTTTGAATCCAGTGAATGGACTCATTCAAACAACCCAAGTTCTGGGTTTGTCCATATTCAACCCAACTTAGGTTGTTTACAACCCAGCACTTTTTAGAGTGTATCATGAAGATATCTCCTTTTTACAATTTTATAGATAAATGTAATATCCCTTAACCATTCTTCCAAACCTAAGCATACCCATTTTATACAGAATATACAAATAAAATGTAATGGAGAGAGATGTGTAGGAAAATGACACTTTTACTTATAATAGCATTAAAAAGATGTTTTGAACTGCTAATCCCATTCCTACCCATAACAAATCCATTTCTAAAAAAATAAGTACGGTTATGAAGAAAAGACCTTATCAGGGTCCTTGGAGTTTAAGAGGTTAACAAAATTTTCGTCACGCAGTTAGATGGTCTTAGAAGTTGAGAGTTTATCACAATCACACTGAGCATCTTCAAGCACCTGTAACCCTGGTAGGATGTTTCAAATTTAGAGTTCCTATTCTAACCTGATTTTAACCTGATTCTGCTTGTGATCAGGCCATTTTAAGCCACTAAACTCTGTGAAAGTTTTCAGTGATCCAGTAATCTAATTCAATCAAACAGTCCAAAACAATGCTAATGTAAAGAAGACCAGGCTGATTATATCCGACATATCAGAGAGAATAGACTCACCTTGCGTTTTTAGTGATTTATTCATTCCAGTGTGTGCTCTGCTTTCAAACACGAGCTCTGTCGTATTCTGCGATTGTTTCTGAAGAGAGCAATTTTGGTGTCGTACAGTAAGTGCATGAGAATCTGGTATATTGATGCACAAAGAACAAATCATGTATGCGCACGCTGTAGACCCTTGCGAAAGGAAAATATATTTACCAATATATTACTTGAAATATATTATAATATTTTGAAAAATACATGGAATAATATATGGATGGTATTATACAATATATTATATATTGCTGTAATATATTACAAAATATACAAATGATTGCCGCTTTCATATATTGCAATATATTGGAGAATATAAATATTAAATCCCATATATGTGAATATATTGCCTAATGTATTACATGATATTTTCCAATATACTGCAATATATTTTTGTTTCGTAAGGGGATCACTGATCGCACACTGCATTCATGTACAGACACAGTACATTCACGTTGTTTCCACACACACTCAGAAAGGATAATGTGTGATTTGTCATGTGTATGTTGTTGTGTTTAGTAATCGTAGGTTTATGCAGTCAACGAGTTTGATTTTTGGCGTCTCCGTGTGATCATGTTTGGTATCACCTTGATTTGACTCATGCAAAATGAAAACAATCTCCTTGTATTGTTTTCTTTTTCTTTTTTTTTTCATGTGTGCTCAGGTGTGTATATATGTATTATATAATAAAATTATATAGACTACTTATATTTGGTTATTTGTTTTCCCATTGGAGTCTCCAATGATCATTGAAGCTTAGAGAAAAAAAAACAGTTTTTCTTATTGTTTACTTTGCTGG
Organism: Pseudorasbora parva; assembly: GCF_024679245.1. NCBI lineage: Eukaryota > Metazoa > Chordata > Actinopteri > Cypriniformes > Gobionidae > Pseudorasbora > Pseudorasbora parva. The sequence continues at coordinate 28,130,218 of NC_090187.1, forward strand.
ATATAGCAAATGATGACAAAATGATTTTTTTTTTATGAGATAAATTACATATGCTTAATTTTACAATAAGTCTGCGATACACAACGATACGTATTCTCATGACATCAAATTGGGTTTGGTGAGACAATAAAGCAACTTGTGGGTATGGAAATAAATAAGGCAGGGGAGGTGTGTGGTGAAATTACAAAACTTGAACAAGAGAATTTCACATTCCCCAGCATTTGAGTAAATAGTAAATTTTTACTCTCCCTTGTTTTATTTCAAAGAGTTTGAATTTCCTTTTTTCATTGTTGCACAAGGTTCCATACAACAAAAGTGAGGGACAAGAAAGTGGGTATTTCTCAAACAGAATGCTGCATCCTACCGAGACTGCCTCCTTCCCAGTCCAGTCCTTCTGAGGCTTGTAAGCTAGTGTCCTCCCCAGCAATTAAACACTATGAGACGGTCTAGTAGGCGTGCATGGCTACGTCACACGTTTCCACCCTCACAGTCATCGCACGAAAACACTACTTAAACTTAATTTTGGAAAAATACTTTGTATTACAAATCTTAATATTAACTAGCAGTCTATTAATGCAATACAGTGAATGACAGCCATCTGCCATCTCCCAGTGGCTTACATTATTGTCAGTTTAATGTTAGTGATAAATTTACAGCACAACAAATGTCTGAAAACAAACATTTTGTCTAACAATTCATAATAAACTCAGACAAGCTAAGTACCATTTTTTTCCTCCATCAGTTTATTTTTGTGAATTTAAATGTCTGCAAAGGAGACATCCAATGTGTCCTTTAAAACAGGCCTAATGAAGGATGCGAAAAAAAGGCTGCCTTCCAAGGATCCTTCAAATTGAGGTACCCTTCAGCGACTTTTGATAACGTGGCGGCCGAGATATGCAGCCTTCCATTTGAGAACACCACCCAGAGACAAAACTACGGCACTGTTACGCTGGCGGATAGACACCTTTGATTTATGCTGACACCTATCTGTCTGGATGTATACTTGTACAAACTAATATTTTCAGTAAGTGATGCCATTTTAAGAATATGTTATTTGCAGTTTTTTAAAAGGTGGGTTACTGAGAAATTAGTTTAGTATCAGTATTAGTTTAATATCATTGCATAATAATTTTAAGAAGTATTGAGGTGGTCACTGATATGACAGGATTTTTAGAGTGTTAGGGCTGGCCGATATGATCAAAAAATCATATCTCTTTTTTGGTTGAATGGCCAAACACGGTAGCCTATATATCTATATTGTATATATTATTATTATTATTTTCTATTTGGATTAAAAAAAAAAAAAAAAAAAAAAAAAAAAAAAATCATGATAATTTTATTTCACATCCTATCCAATGATGTCCTAAAAACTAATGTTGATTTTGAAAGGAGTGAATGTAATGTAGGCTATGCAATATATTATGTGCAAATGGGGGTTTAAAATCTAAAAGCAAAAAATAATAGGCTAATTTTGTTTTTAAATTCACTAAAATAAAAAAAAATAAAAATAAAGCATAGCCTATATTTATATAATTACCCCACTATAATAGTCACTATATATATATATATATATATATATATATATATATATATATATATATACTTGTAGGTTGTACTTGTATTTTAGAAATATGTATTCTTTTGTCAGAATTATTGCATTCCATCTATCATGCGCACGGCGGCGCTCATTCACGTAACTGCGAATAGCAGAGGTTTACTTTTAGAAGACTCCTCTCCGGACAGCAAAATGGACATATTTGCAGGACTTTCTAACTTTCAGATGATGTGGAGCTCTTGCTTGGTTGTTTCCATCTGGAGTACTCAAATTAAAGCATGGAAATTCATTTTTAATGCAAATTCACTTTACATGGTAAATGGACTGCATTTATATAGCGCTTTTATCCAAAGCGCTTTACATTTTTGCCTCACATTCACCCATTCATACACCGACGGCGATGTCAGCCATGTAAGGCGCCATCCAGCTCGTCGGGAGCAGCTGGGGTTAGGTGTCTTGCTCATGGACACCTCGACACTTGGTCAGGTGGAACCAGGGATTGAACCACCAACCTTCTGGTTTGTAGACAACCTACATGAACCACTGAGCCACTGCCGCCCTACGGTAGGTAGGTAATGCATAACCGTATTACCAAGAAGCATATCTCCTATTCCATATATAGTTCTCAAATCTAAAATAAAATTTAAAATGATGCCATTGAACGACTATATAGATATATACTACAGAAAGATGGAGAATATACCTGTGAAATGTAAGTTATGCAAAGCACCACATTTCTAAATACTGCAAGTATTTCTCAGAAAAGAGCATCTGACAGGGCAAGCTGCTTCATATACGTGTTATAACTATATATATAACTATATCCAGTTATTTTGAAGCCCATAATATTAAGCATGTGTCATGTTGTTGACAAATTGCATCATGCACTTTCCCTGCATCGATCAGCTCACTCTGCCTACTCCGCTATTTTTTAGATGCGTTCGTATCAGTCTGCTGTATATCGAAACAGTATTGCCTCATTCCATATCATCTCTAAAAAAAAATCTATATATTGGACAAACTCGATATACCGCCCAGCCTTAGTGAGTGTACATTATTTTGAACAAATTGTTCGAACAAACAGTATATTTTCTTTGTGCAAAAATGTTTGTATTATTCCTTGCGCCTGGTGCAAATTAAAGTTAATAATCTGTTAAGCTTTAGCCTCTGTAGCATTTATACTCTTAACTGACGTAAAACCGCACAAATGTTCTCAAGCGCCTCTACATGAAGATGTTTTAGACCACTGAACTGCATGGCCTTCTGTGCTTCTGTCATTTGGAGAATGAGCAGCAGTGCTAGGTGACATCACACAAGAGACAGCTCTCTCAGGGGTCTTCACACCTCAGGAGCCCAGCTGAGTTCAGTCAAGACCACTGCTGCTCACATCAGCATGCCCATGTTAGCCAGGCATTACATTTCTACTCGTGCACATCCACTGCAAATGTGGACTTTAGTGCTGACTTTATTCATCCATCCAACCATATCACTTTTCATAACATTGCCCACTTCCCCTCTCTGTCCTGGCCACTAGAGGAAGTGACATTTTTAAATCCTATGCACCAGACCAAAACTCTTTAAACTGCACCTTTTAGTCCAGAACCGGTCATGGTAAGCGCTCTTTGCCTTCATTTGTTATGGTTGCAGAGTAGAGCTGCCAAAAGCACAGAATGGTACTTTTGGATGGTGTCTTATCATCTGTTACAGAGTTAGATGAAGAGTCATAGCACTGTTGGCTGAAGCACCATGGAGCTTTTGCACACCAGGGAGCTGTATGAATTATCCTAGTCTGGGTGTACGGCCAATGCTTTGACCCCCCTATTTAACAACTCACCAGTGGAGGTAATTGATGTCCATGGTGCAGATCCCAGTGCTAATATCATTATAGAGGTCGTATGCATGGAAAGGTCAGGATGGAGCATGCAAGTTCTTCTACGATTCGCTCCGCTTCACAGTGAGCTGCTGAGTTTATTGGAGGTGTCAAACGGCAACCATACAGCAAAGCAGCAAGGCAGAAAAGCTACCCTTGCCGAAGAAACTGCTAATGATTGATTGCTAATTAATATAAGGGGGAAATTTATATTTTTTTCTTGACTGACTACAACAAATCTACCATCTTTTTTTAGTATAAACCATATTTCCTATATTATATCAAAGACTGTATATACAGAATCACAGTGCAAATGTAATACTATGAATGGAAGAAAGTGCAATGTGCAATATGGCAGAAAAAGTCTCGGGTTTTAAAGAAAAGAGCCAATCAGTGATTGGTAAAGTTATTGAGTCACGTTAGCTGCCGTTAGAAGCTCCGGTTCCAACAGAAACAGTCAGTGTTCTGAGATGTGTGCTTGGTTCAGCCTGAACAATAACAATTTTTTTTTTTTTTTTTTGTCATGATTCAAGCATTTAGAAATAAGATTTATGAGACAGTTGTTGTCAGATGTTAGGGGTGTCCCCGACTAAGGATTTACACATTCAAATCAGAATTTTCGAATCTCTCTATGGTCGCCCGATAGTCGAATCATCTATGTGTGTATAAACTGACCGGGGAAAAAAAAAACGGTATAAACAGGTTGGGAAGGACAGAACACTAGTCAGCAGGAGACTATTTTTATTTTACTTTACACATGGCACACAGCCACCACTTTTAATAAAATGATCAAAACTAGGCTACACTACACATTCATAAATTAACCGTTCTCTCATAACATTTAAAAGCCGCGATCGAAACACATAACATCACACAAATATATAAAAGAACATTTTGATAAATAAACCTAAAAAAATACCTGCCTAGAGAGGAAAAGAACACTTTGAGTGCGTTTATATGCACGTTCTTAAGCCGATTGTGCCTAAAGGGGGGTCGCACACCGGACTAAACCTCAGCGCCGTGTCTCAGGTAACTTTATCTCACACCAGGCAGACGTGAACATTATACACGCACGCGCAAGCTCAATTTTGAATCGACTTCTGAGAGAAGAGCTGCACGATGAGTGTATCTTGTAGCACAGGGTGAAATCAGTATGTACATTCACGATTTGAGGGAAATATACATTTAATCGCCGCGGACAGACGTCGGATGCCGCCGTCGGTGTATGTGTTCGAATTTTAAAGGCGCGGTGCGTCCGGTGCGAAGCTCAGTGCCCTTAAAGGGGCGATCGCTCAGCGCTGCGACACGTCTTTATAACACTAATATTGAGCACACCCATATTGCCAAAATGGTATAATCCTCGTTTCATAACACCCGCGAAGATTCGACCATGAGATCAGTGGTCGAATCCGGTCCTGCATATCGATGCATCAAATCTTCGACTATTAGGGGTCATCCCTATCAAGAAGAAATGTAATACAAGAAATGTAATCATAAGCTAGGCAAACAGTTTTGGAGAATTTGATGTTTCCCCATTCAAAGAGATAAGAGCTCCACTTGCATTCCCGCGATTCTTTTCAAAGATGGCCACTGAGTGAAATAACTTGTCTTAAATGGCCTATGATTATATTAATTTGCTGTATGTCCAATAAGACTACACAAAATCGAGGGAAAACTATTACTGAATAGTTTTCACATTTATATAGTGCTAATTCTTTTAGTGCTCACAAAGTGTTGATACTTGAAATTATTTTCATTAGATATTTTAAAGTTAATATTGTTATATTCAGTCATACAGTTATTATTACATAACCATTGTCATACTGGCTTATTTGTGATTGAAGAAATGTTTATAATTGCCCTAAAACTGGTCTACTTAGAGAGCTAACTCTATGGAAACAAGTAGATATATTGTATGCCTCTAAATTACCTCTATATTATAACTCAACACCATGCTAACTGGAAAAATTAACCTAGCTCAAAATGTCATTTTTAGTATCATATGAAATTGTAAAACAGTGAAGCTGTCTCTGGGGACTTATGATCAAATATTTCCAATTTCCAGAGATAACATCACAAATGTTTTGTGTAAAAAAGTTATTATTGTTTTTTTATAGCAGAACACGCTCAACATTCTTGACACAAATTAACTACATACAATTTATTACAAAA